>NW_009940948.1:16566-20044 GCF_000696875.1 Nestor notabilis | reverse complement strand
CACGAGCCTGGTCACAGAAGGACTTGTAGGAGCACGACTTGATGACGCTGTCTGCAAGGAGAGGAATATGGGACGTAGGGTGAGGCGCTGCTGTGCATGGGGGGCTTCACTCCTCCCTGCTAGATGGGCTTCAGGTCCTTTCCAGCCCTAACTATTCCATTGGGGCAGGGAAGGGAGGAATCCCAGCGCATCGCGATAGCGATGTGGAATCAAAGGGTCTCCTGCCCATTGCACTGCTGAGAGAGCCAAGGAGTGGTCCGGTGGCCAAGGGGTGTCCCCAGGGTCACCCTGTTCGTCATCACGGAGCCCTGCTGTGAAATAGTGACCTGATATTTACAGCCGCATGTGAGAATACGAACAGCCCGGGCTGTGGAGTGAACCCAGGGAGGGAGGTTGGTTTGGGAACAGTCTCTGTCCATCCCGCCAGCCACACTGCTGAAGAATGGGAGCAGCGTGCCACAAAGAAGGACTTTCCTTAAACCAGGAAAGGGCTGTGAGTCCCCTCAGAGCAAAAGGATGTTCCTGAGGACTAAAACTTGGGAAACCAAAGACGGCTCCTACCTGCTCCACAGGGGAAACCAGCTCCCGCTTTGTCCCCTGCTTCTCTTCTCCCTCTGGTCCTTCCCCAGCACACCCAGTCCCCCAGCCCAGGCACCTACTGGGCGCAGTGATAGTGGAGCAGGCATCAGCGAACTGGGGGCAGCTGTGGGAGCCCTGCTTGTTGCAGTCGTTCTCGTTGGACGCGACACATCTGTGGCATCTCAGTGCTTGACCTGCGTGAAGATGGAGAGGAAGAGGAAGAAGAGGAGCGAGAGCGGCCGAGCCGCGACATCCCGGAGCACCCGTATCCGACTCATCTACAGCCCCAGGCGTGTTATACAACACCCAGCCCCTGTTCTCACCAGCGCTGAGCCAGAGCTGCTGACAGGGGTAAGAGCTCTTGGGCCCTTTAGGAGTGGAAAGCACACAACGACCAGAGGTGCCTGCTCAGTTTAGGAACCAGCTGAGCGAACATGGAAGAGATGGTATCATTTTATGGCTTTAAACAGCACAAGCTTTAAATTCCTGCAGGCAAAGCCCCCCCTCCCCAACCCCCTGCTCCTGCCTGAAACGATGAATACTTGGTTTTGATGGATATTCCCACTGATACTGGGAGTCGAATCTGCCCGTGCTTTGCTGGCTGAGCAGAGCCCTCTCGTGGCAAGCGGGGCTTGCAGGAGGCCAGAGCTCCCACCTTCGTCCCCTGGGAAAGGAGGAAACCGATGGAAAACTGGAGTTTCAGATGCCGTTAAGCCACACTGACCCCGGCTGCCCCAGCGGGATCACTCCTCTTGTGCTTCTCCTCTCTGCAGCGTGAAGCTTTTCCTTCACCCTTAGCGAAAGCGCCGTTGTGGTTCACCTTAGCCCAACCACCCTGACATTGCCCATGGCGCTGCTCAAGCAGCATCACCACCCTCCTGCCTTTTGGGACGGCTCGTTGCGATTCCGCCTTTGAGGAGCCACGTTTTGGCTGGGAAACACCTCTCTAGCGATGAGAAGCTGCTGCTCCTTGGCTCAGGTACCTCCTTGCTCCACCAGAGATGGAGACCTGGAGAACTCCACAGCCCTGGCTGGCAATGGGCAGAGTGAGGGTGAGAGGGTGCTCCTGGGATGGAGAAAGCCAACATCCCCCCGAGATGCTGGTTCTCTGCAGGGTTGGGGGCAGCGGGGCAGGGATGGGAGCACCCAGCAAGCGGAAGAGCAGCTACAGCGATTCCCCCCCAGCACTGCAGGACACTTACTGTCTCCAGCCAGGGATGTGACGAGGGCCAGGGCCAGGAGGGTCTCCAGGGTGGACATCCCGGCTGTGCGCGGCACAGGGCGCGTAGCGTCTGTTTTGTCTTAAGGTCTTAGAGCTAATCTGCTTGGGCGATCGGATCACCGGGCTGGGGATAACACACTTACTGCAGCCCCTGCCTAATGCCATCTTAGCTGGGGAGGACGGGACGCGGCTCCCAAGGGCACGGGCAGAGCATGGGATGGTGCCGGTGGAAGTGGTTGGACCTACCCCAACTTGCCAGGCTGGGCTCTGCTTTGGGAACCGTCTCCATCTCCAACACGGTGCCTTTCATAGCTCTTGACCATTCACAATAACCCCTCTCCTGCCATTTGCAGCAGCCAAGCTGGGGAAAAAAACCCCAAAGATTCCAACCCACCAAAGGAGAAGCATAAGAGAACGTCTGGAGATGTCTGGGGAGCCCAGAGGAGCCATCCCCTCCTCGCCTGGGCTGCACAGGGCAGTCTCCATCCCAGCAGGGGATCTATGCAAGGCCATGAAGGTTATCAGGGGGAGTGTGGGGATCAAGCAGAGTCCCTCTGCCTAACGTCTCACCACCGCCCTCAGCCCTTCCTCCTGGCCAAGGTGCAGCAAAACCTGCCAGGAGCATCACTGCAGGAGCCGAGGGGATCTCAAAGTCTTCTCCATCCACATTTCAGCGTTTATCAACACAGATTTCAGGAGCAGATGATAACCATGTTTACGTGGAACCAGCTGCATTGTAAACCTCACTGAGAGCAAGGCAGAACATGGGCATCCTGGAACATAAACCCGACTTCTCCAAGAGCCCTCCTCCAACCTTACACACACCAGGGAAGGTTTCAAGAGTGATAAACACGGTTTTTATTCAGGCAATGAAACATGGCAAAAAAAAAAAATATATTAGTAATCATTAGAATAATCTCATTTGTGTGAGTGTAACTCTTACAAATATTTACCTGACATATAAAAGGGAAATCATTGTACATATAAAATTGATGGCGATGGCAGTTACACACGTGGTGGGAAGCGATGGGGTCAGCGCAGGGAAGCGCCTGCCTTGGGGGGAGCCATCTAAAGTCAGGGCAGTTCCTCATTGGCACTTCGCTGGATGCAGGGACCTGCAGGGATTTCAACTCTACTGCAAGCAGAAGGTGACAAACACCATGATGCTGTGCCCCCAAACATGGGTACCAGCAGTGTTCCCCTGCAGTGGGGCATGTCCTGGCTGGAAGAGTGGGGTGGCATCTGAATGTGCCAGGGAGCTCCGGGGCTAAGCCAGCCCCATCCACAGCTCCACTGCTGGCTCCTGAGAGCAGCATCCGGGATGCAACTGTCCTGCCCGCTTGCAGCTACAAACACACGCCTCCTATTATATAGAACTATAACCATTATACATATACTTTTATATATATGTAACTATAACCATATTATAGTTAATAAATCATTCCTTAGGAATCTTCTTTGCCCAGACTGGGAGTGCATGCTGACAGGCGCAGGGATGCAGCAGCACTGGGATGACAGAGACAGCGAGTGGGACCGGGAGAGGCTGGAAAGCTAATGGGGAGGATGCTGCTGCAAGGAGCAAAACCCAGCTCCCTAAGAAATTCCTGGTCTCAAGGGGTTGAATTCACCTGCACAGACCCCCAGGAGGTCCGAAGGCTCAGACATCCAGGCAGGAAT
>NW_009940948.1:12766-16539 GCF_000696875.1 Nestor notabilis | reverse complement strand
GGTGAGCAGTTGTGTAGTCCGCATACCCCAAACGCTGACGGCTCGAAGGGAAAGGGAGTGATGCTCCAGTGGGCTGAGGCTGGCACTTTGACTTCCCAACAGGAATCATCTATGCGCATCACCTGCCAAAGGCTTTCCTGCCAGCCCATGGATGTGTGGGGAGGACAAAGAGGGAGGAAAAGAGGAGAAAAAAGGGTTTTCCTTTCTGTCAGCTGTGCAATGGGGCAAATATTCGGCACAAAGCCATGGATGGTGTCAGCCATCGGCTTCCCCACCACAAGCCACCAGCCTGGTCGCTGGGATAACTGGGAGTGCAGGGAACAGGCCTGGACTCTGCGTGCTAGGGCAGGCTGCTGGTATCTTAGTCTGCTTAAATGTATGATAAACTCTCTCTATACATCATAGAACTACTAAAATATAATCAAGTGTATGGCTCTGGCTTAAACACTGCATGCTCACCACGGGGATTAGAAAATAGAAGGAAAACAGCTCAATTCTCTTACAAAAAGGTAGCAGCAAAAAGGTTTGTGAAAGTCTTAGATAGGCTGGGTAGGAAACAGTCCAAAGAGCAAATACTTCCCTTACGTGATGCTTTATGACTCCCTGCTCAAGGCGATAGCAGAGAGTCCTCCCTCCATCACTGCAGCTATTGCCTGATCCCATCCATCCGCCTTCTGCAGGGTGGGATGGTTCTGCACTGACCCACAGCACCCCATGGAACCCCGCATCTTGAGGAGCTCCCTGGTTCCCAGCACAGCCAAAGGCGACCTCAGCAGTTTGCATGCCCGTGAACACGGGCTCCGAGGCGGCGCGGGCACCCTGCCTGCATGGAAAAGCAGATCTTGGGCTGCATCCATGGATTTCAAAGTGTACTTCACTGCTGCCTGGATCTGCCTGCGCCTGTCAAGGCTGGCTCTTGTTTGGTTCTCTTCGCATTCAGTGCTGCAAGGGCATTACTGACAGCAGCACGAGAGCAGGGCAGGGCCATGCTCCTCCTTTCTGCACTGATGGGGAAAGAGCCTTAAGTCAGCAGAATCATGAAGCAATTTCCTCCTTCCTCCTGCAACAGCCACCGTGGGAGCTAAGTTACTACAGGTTGAGTGGCCGTATCCGTGCTCCCAGGGGAAGGAGACGTGTAGCAGGACTGCGCCTGCCTGGAAGAAGTGAGCAGAGAGCCTCAGCGCTCATAAATGCTAATAAAGTGCATGAATGCAGAGACATTGGGTTCTATTGGCACAGCCAGGGATGAGGATGCTCTGTGCTGTCTTCCACCCATGGGCCAGAGACCGGGCCCAGCCCCCTGAACACCAACACCTCTCCCAAAACCAATCGACCTACTGGGAGGCTGCGTTGGCCAAAGGTGGCCACAAACCTGTGTAGTTTGGGATCCCCAAGCCCCTTTGCTGCCTCTCCCTTTCCCTTGCCTTCCTCCCCCCAGCCATGCACCCATGTGCCAGGTCCCCTCCCTAGTGCAGGGGCCAGCAGCTCCAACCTCGGCATCACCCACATCCCAGGGGCAGGACCTCATGGGGTCAACCTGTGCAGTGGAGCAGGAGAGGACAGTAAGTGACAAGAGTGTGTAGGGGCACAACTAGACCCAGACAAAGGGGACAGAGCCTGGGGGGTGTCACCTCCCAGCCGAGAGGTGGCATCGATGCAGAGGGACACGGACACGCAGCCTGACTGCAGGGATCCCGGAGCCCTGGGATGCAGGGAGCAGGCAGCAGGATGCTCTGCTCTGTGCCGGGGTCCTGGGGGTAAGGCAAAGTGCTGCACGTTACGAGGAAAGCGGCCAAGTGCAGAGTGCTGGGCGAGGGGTGCTGGGACTCAGTCCGCCTTCCCCAGCTTCGCGATCAGCTCGTCGCAGATCTTGGTCAGCTCCTCAATCTCCTGGTTCTGGAAGGAAAAGAGACCATGAAGAGCCCCACGGTGGCACAGATGGGAGATAACACCCATCCGGCTCCAGCTGATGCTCTGCCAAACCTCCTTTGTGCAGCATCCAGGGGCTGTGGGGAGCCGGAGCTCAGCCACCCTCATCCCAAACACATCCCGGTGCTGCCCATGTGTGTGCTGGTGGCTCTACCCATGCTCCAGAACAGCCAAACTCAAGCCAGCCCCGAACCCCCAGCCCCAGCGCTGCCTGTAGCCGTGCTTACACCCATGCAGAGCTCAATCCCCTTCATGGACAGGATGCAGTTGCACATTGCAACAACCAAAACCAATCTCAAAAACACAAACCAAACAAGCAAATGAAAAAATACCCCCCCAAAACCCAAACCCACGAAACACTTTCTAGGCCCAAAACCCAAAGGACACCTCCAGCACCAAGAGGATGCTCAGGGCAGCAAAGGGGATCCCGGTGTTACCTTCTGCTGCAGGGCTCTCTCCAGGGACTCGACCTTCATCTGCTCCTTGCGCAGCCCAGCGTGCAGCGCCGTGCTCTCTGCCTTGGCCTTCGCACGCACTTGGGCGATCTCCTCGTTGGCTCTATGGGGGTTTGGACACGAGGGGACAGTGGTCACTGCTGGGAACAGGCAGGAGCAGCACAGATCCCGGCCCCTGCGTGCCTGGGAGCATCAAAGCTGGTTTTCCCACATGGAAAACCTGCATGAAACAGGGTTAATTCTGCTTTTCACATCAGTAAGTTCCAAGCTCAGGAAAGCCACATGGAGACGCTGCCCTACAAGGTCTCAGAGCACCCAGCAATGCCCTTACTTGTCTAACTTCTCTTCTGCGTGGACTTTCAGGGCCTGGTACCGCTGCTCTTCCTGCTTGACCCGGGTCAGATAGTCTTGAGCACACTTCTTCAGAGCTTCTTCGTTCTGGGAAGGAAGAAGTACAGGGAACAAAGTGAGGGTGATGCTGTGGGACCTCTGCGTGCAGGGACCAGGGAGAAAGAGGAAACCAAGGTAAAAACCTTCTTAAAGCCTTCCAGGACACCCTTCAGGTTCTCGTATCTCCTGAAGAGATCCGACAGGGACCTCTCCACCGAGTTCAGGTCTGCCAGAGCCTGGTCCTTTTCCATTGTGAGCTGCTGCAGGTTCTTCTGAGACGTCATGTTCGTCCTCTGCTCATCCTCTGGGGTGGAGAATAAGCAGCAAGGACACGGGGACTGAGTGGGGACGGCTGTGGCAGCCACCTCGCTGCCCCCAGCACCCAGCTGGGTGATGGCACCTTACCTATCATCTGGGCAATGGTCTTCTCATACTCGGCCACGATTTTCCTAGCAGGAAGGGAGGAAAATAACCCAAGTAAGAGGCAGACACACCCCTACAGCTCTGCTGCCCCTTCCCCACACCACAAACACAGCCCAAGCAGGGGTCCTGGTGGTGCCCATCACCACTGCTCCATGCCAGTGAATGGGACTTTGATCCTGCAGCTACGAACCCCGCAGCTCAACACAGCACAAAGGGCACATCCCACCCCGATGATGCCCATCGCCTCCCTGCAGGGCCCCCCCGAGCACAGCAGGGGAAGGGTCCTACCGCATCTCCAGCACTTCCTGGCGGCTCTCTTCATACTTCTTCTTCCACTCTTTTGCCTCGATCTCCTTTGTGATTATCTAAGTTGCGGCAGACACAGGAGCCTTGGGACGTGCTCTGGGTGCTTCCCCTCGCTGTGATGCTCAGGGGTGCAGCCCAGGCAGGCCACGGTCCCTGTCCCCACGTTACCTCCTCTCGGATGAGCGTGAGCACGGCCGTCTTCTCGCACTCACTGAGGCAGATGCTGTCCAAGGGACTCTCGCTCCTGCTCACACTGGTGATGGTTGAGGG
>NW_009940948.1:10691-12740 GCF_000696875.1 Nestor notabilis | reverse complement strand
TGCCCTGCGGGGAGCAGCTATTCGGGATCCCTGTTTGGGATGTTCTCCCCCCTGCACCAGCCTTTGCGCGGGCGCTGAACCTCCCAACCTGCACACACAGAGCTCAGAGCCCAGCACCAGGCAGAGCTCATATGGGGGCTTCAGTGCACTTTGTGCCCAGTGTCTTGCTGGGAGCTGTGGTTGCACTGAAGGACACCCAGGGAAGCATCACCCCAAAGGAGAGACCCGGGAAGGGCCCATTCAGAAGCAGAGTGTGCTCACCTCTGGCATCCCTTCACTTTCCCCGTGGTTGGTTTAAATGGTCTATGGGGGACCAGGACCCCGTCTCCATCCCCTCCATCAGATGGAGACGTGGCTGCAGCTGGTGCACCCAAACTGCTGCCAGCAGCAGCAGGGACATTTGCTGGGCCTTGTTGACCACCCCAAATGCACATGGGGGGAATTGACCACCCCAAATGCACATGGGGGGAACAGGCATCGCCTCCCTGCAGAGCACAGCTCCGGCTGAGCCAGCCATTCCCAACGGACAGCCCCGCTCATCCCACCGTGCCCCAGCCTGGGAGATGCTCACACAGGGCTCCCCAGCACCCTCCTGTTTCCATTGTAGGTGCTTCTATACAAGGGCTGAGGTGGTTGTACCCCCATTTCTCACTGCTCCCCAAACCACAGCCCTGCTCCTCCGCACCAGTGCTGCAGCCGCAGGGACCAAACTGGGGTAGAGCTCAGCCCTGTGAGGCTGAATCCCACCTGGATGCTGCCCCATCCCCTCCCTGGGGGGCCAGAAGAACATTCCTTCAGAGCAGGGCTGACACCACCTCCTGTTCCTCCTTTTATCAGTCTAAATGACAGCCCAATGCAGGCATCTCCTTGGGAACCGGCTGCCAGGCCATAAATAGAGAAGAGCTTTGGAGGAGGCAGTGAGCTTCAGCTGTGTTTTGGAAACCAGAGCACTAAAGCTCTTCTCTCCCTCCCCTCCTCCTTCACTGCAGCTCAGGCTCAAGCACGTTGGGTCCAGGAGGCTCAGCCCCGGCTGGTGTCAGCAGCAGCTTCCCACAGCATGTCCCAAGAGCCCGTACCCATCCCATGGGAAGCCCACGCATGGAAACCCCATCCCCCTCTGGGATGCCCCCGGCTCAGAGTCTGCCCAGCCCCAAACAACAGGTTCACTTTGTCCTTGTGGGGCTTAACATGGGTCAATCTGTCTCAGAGAAGCTAATTTTGCTGATGTTGTTAATCTCATTGTCATCTGCTTCCCACCCGAGCAGCTTTGCCACGGGGCAGCTGAGCTGGCACAGGGCTCCCTGCAGCCGAGGGTCTTGGGGTCACCCATAGGCTCCTTGGGGGTGCCCCTGCCGGAGGGCCAGGATTACGGGTGGCTGCAGAGCCAGGGGGTTGGTTATTAACCCCCCCGCAGCCCCAAGCCTCCCCGTAGGGAGCAAGAAGGAAGCAAGAGGCACTCACAGGGAATATGTCCTTTTCCATCTGCTTGGAGATCTCCTTTTCAAAGCCTAAAGACAAGGAAACACGAGGTTTTAGCCCCCTGGAAACAAGACCCACAGATTTGCTGGGATGCAGAAGGGCATCAGCATCCCCTGAGCATCCCTTCCCAGAGGGCTGCTTCTGCCCTGGCTCTTGCCCTTGCAGGCTGGATGCATTCCGCCCCCTGCCCGCCTCAAACCCTGCAGTGGAAACCAACACTCCCCTCTGGTGGCAGCTCAGCCCCGCGGTGCCCAGAGCTCCAGCCCCGAGGAGCAGGATTGGCGCTGCACGGGAATGCTGCAGGATGCATCCCTGGGGTGAAGCCCAGCTGCTCGGGCCACTCCACATAGCACAAGCCCCAGCCCGCACCAACTGGGCCCAAAGGAGCTGCCACATGGCCCCAGCTATTAACAGCACCAGAGAGGAGATAAACCCCTCCTGTCTGCAACCTGCCCTCTCGCATAGCGCGGGGGGTGATTTATGAACCTCAGCTGCAGACGGGACTGGCCATTCATGTGTTAACCAGGCAGAGAAAAGCATAAAGGGGCAGGGGGAAAACCATTGATGGTG
>NW_009940948.1:5919-10681 GCF_000696875.1 Nestor notabilis | reverse complement strand
CTCATCCCTGTGTCGGTGGGTGCATGTTGCAGTTCACAGCACCAACCAATGCACCCTGAGCTGAGCAGCAGTGAATTCACCTCCCAGCATCTTCTATCAACCTCCTCCTCCCATGAGAGCCAAAGGACTGGTTTCTCCTCCCCAGAGCCTGCAGAGCGCCCAGGAGCAATGATGAATGGGCACAGGGCAGAGCTGCAGACCCCCCTGCGGTGATTCCTCCTGCTTGCACCTTTAACTTTGCTATTGATTAAATGTCCTCTTGCCTGGCTTCTAATTGGGCTTTAATGGGTTGGGCAGCGGGGTTAATTCCAGAGGAGACTGACAGCAAAGTACCACCAGGAGCATCAGCAGAGGTCTGCAGTGACACTGAGATCTCCATCAACCCCTGTGCTGGGACACTGGGTGCTGGGAGCTCTGCTTCGAGCAGGGCACGCTGCAACCACACCAAGCCACATCCCACCACAGCACCGTGGGGAGAGGCTCTGTGCTGACAGCACCCAGATAAACACGCCTGTGCCATGGGTTTTCCATGATGGAAATCGTGCCATAAGCAACCAGAGGTTTCATTATAACCTGCCTTTAGTAGTGTGAATAAACTGTGATGAAACTGCCTCAACAGCACTAATTCATTGCCAGAGGCTGCAGAGATCCACGCACAGCACATCCCAGAGGCCGTGGGGATGCTCCTTACCTGGCTCCGTGCTGTGCTTCCCAGCCGGCACAGGGACATTGGAGCACTCAAAGTACTCCAGGTCATCTTCAGGCTCAGCTTTCTTCTCCAGCCCAGCTGGCTTCTGCGCGGTGGTGGACGCCAGCTTCTCCTCATCAGTGGCACGTCCATCCCGATTTGTAATATGTGGGATTTCTGAGATCAACGCTCCTTCATCCTGCAGGATCAAGGCACGCGGTTAAGCAGGACTGAGCTAATCCATGGGGATCAGGCAGCCAGGGTGCATGGAAAGCATAGGAAGCTTAGCATCCACCACCAAGCTGCTCCCTACCAGCTCCGCAGTGGGGTTTGGCAGAAGGAAGCACATGGGGCTGGGGACAGAAGTGATTAACACACAAAATCCATTAACCCAACCACGGAGCTTTGCTGGAGACAGGGCTGGCACTGCACGCACACGGTCCTGGATGAACCACAGAGACCTTTCCTGGCCAGGAAAGCCCCAGGGACAGGGCTGAGCACCAAGCAGAGCCCTCCTCCCACCCTTCCCATGGGGAAGATGCTCTCCCCATGGCTGGGAGCTGCTGCTTTCAGGGACACCCCATCCTGACACCCACCAGCCGAGCATCCCTGGCGGGATCCCACGTACCTGAACGCCGACATCCAGGACCAGGGGCTGTGTCTCGTCTTGGCTTACCTTGCCCCCCTTTTTTCAAGCCCGGGGAGGAGGCCGGGGGCCAGACCCGAGCAGGGGGAAGCAGCCCCAGCAGCAGCGTTGCACCCACCAGCACCCCACTCACCAGTGAAACACGGAGGCAGAGCAAGCTCTGGGGCGGACAGAGGAGCAAGTGAACAAAACACACGACTACAGAGCAACGGGGTTTGTCTCTGAGGTGTTTATTCCTGTTGAAGGTACGGAGCAGAGCAAGGTGCCGACAGCGCGAGAGGCCATTGCCAAGAACGATTCCCCTCGCTGCACCCTTGTCCAGCGGGATGCATCCCAAAGTGCACACTGATCTCCTGCGGGATGGAAGCTTTTCCAGGCTGTCTCATGCCCATTCCCTGCAGCTGGAGGTTTGTCTGGGACATCTCCATGTGTCTCTCATGTAAGTCAGACCTGCACGGCTGGGCTGCTGGTTTGAGCTCTGCCTTGCTTGCAGGGCGACCCGCTGCGCCTCGACTGCTCCCTCCGCCAGATACAAAGGGAGAAGAGCCTTGCAAATAGGAGGAGGTTGGGCTCAGGTTGATCTTGGAGGTGGCCCCATGGCTGGATGTGCTCCAGTGAGGAAGCTCTCCCTGGCACTTCATCCCATGTTCCTCAAGGCGTGCCATTCCGGAGTCCATCACATCCCGGCACAGCCACATCCCGGCATACTGGGCGTCAGCATCCTGCATCAGCTGGAGGCAGCACAGGGATGGTCCCAGCACAAGCTCTCCTGCATCTCACCGCCCTCTTGCTCCATATCCAGCCATCTCCCATATCCAAACCTCCAGAAAACAGATACTGGCCAAGCTGGATACAGCTCATGTGACATCCCACTGTGGGTACGTGCGGAGGGGTCTCTGCCACGGGAGCACGGGCAGAGGCTCGAGCAGGATTGCATTGAGCCATTCCTTGGTTTAAGCATCTCCCCCCCAACTTCCCTCTCCAGCATCCGCATCCCACCACACACGTGCGCCAAATGATCTCCCCCCAGACACCAAGATAACAGGAATTGAAGGGGACAGGGAAATGGGGAGCAGAGAGCTGAGGCTGATGCCCTGCAGTGCCTTGGTTCTTGGCCAAGACACAGATGTCAGCGCTCGAGCCCGGCTCTGATGCTGGTCGTGCGTATGGCAGCGGCACTGAGCACACAAGAAGGGCATTGGGAGGATGACATAAGATCGGGAGCTGAGCCCAGAGGGTGCGGGGGGGGACTGACAACACTGAGCATCACCCATGGGGGCGAGCCTGGTCCCTGCTGGGTGCCATCCTACGGGATGGGAGCAGCAAGCCCTGGGCGCACAGCACAGGCACTGGGTATGTCACTGGTGTCCCGCTGTGGCTGCTCACACCAGGGGTAGAGCACAGCCCCGCTGCAGCAGCGTGGGCCACAGGGCAGTGATTGCTGTGCTCGAGCCGAGCCTTCCAACCCATGCAGCACCCTGCAGACCAGCTCTATCCCAGCTTTGGGCACAGCAGGGATGCTCTGGGGGGGAGCCATGAGCAAATGGGCTCTGGCAGGCACCAAAGTGCTGAAGGGAGCCCCGTTTGGAGCTGGCTGCGAGGGAAAAGCTCCTCTGGGACCTTCTCAATGTCCCAAAGCCAGAGGAGACAGGCACTGACTCCATCACCTCCCGGATGATGCTTCCCCCCTACCCCTCTGTAGCAGGGTGGCTTTGGGAGGGGGTAGAAGACGCCCTCATCTTCAGGACTACACTCAACCCATCCAATCTGCACACAGAGCTGCTCCCCTCCATGAGCCAACGCACTGGGTTTGAGTGCTTGAGCACTATAAAGGCATTATGGGCTGCATGCTGCGGGAGCAAGCGCAGGCGCACGCCTCCAGCACAGCATCCTCACCTCACCGGGCTGAGCCACCCCGAGAGCCGCAGGACATGGACCAGAGAGCACAGAGCATGAGACAAAGGGCACAAGGAGCCTGCATGCCGTGGAGACGAGTGGGGCCAGCAGCCACCGAGAGAGAGAGGACAAAAACCAGCCAAGGACAAGAGGAAAGCAATAGAGAGGAGAGTACTTACAACAGAAAACAGAGAAATTTCACTTGTTCAGTGGTCCTGATGCACCAAAGCATGGACAGGGAGAGAGACAGACAGATGGAGAGAAGAAGAGCATGTGAAAAGACCTGGATATTAACTCTCATCGGGAGAAGCACAGCGCCTTGCCCAGCTCTGCTTTTTGGGGAGGAACACACAGATAAAGGATGCTCTGATTCAGCATCTGCTGTTCACAGATGGGAGATTCATGGTGACATTCCACCAAAATCCTGCTGCTGGGGAGGGCGAGCAGGAGAGGGACCCTTATAGAATCACAGAACAGTTTGGGTTGGAAAGGACCTTAAGAACATCCAGTTCCAACCCCCTGCCATGGGCAGGGACACCTCACACTAGATCGTGTCACCCAAGCCCCATCCAACCAGTGCTCAAGCACTGCCAGGGATGGAGCATTCACCACTGTTCTGGGCACCCTGTGCCTGGACGGGTAGAGCCAAGCCTGGCTCAGCAGCTCCCATCCGAAACGTCTTGGACAAGACCTGGACAACGTTTGTGATACAACAGGTGAAATAGCAAGAAAATAGGAAGGTTTGGCCATGAAACCTGCTCCCAGAGGAGCATTCCCAGGAGGACGTGCCTGCGTTCCCAGGAGGCACCATGAAATGTCACCGTCTACACGGGGGTTTTAAATAGCACGGTTCAGGAACTAAAAATGCACTTAAATAGCTCAGCAAGGCACAAACAGCTCCCTCCTGCCTGTGCAGACGTGATGGAAGCAACAGATCTGCCCGTTCAACCGCTATCCCCTTCCCCTGCTTTGCAAAGAGCTCACACCATGTCCCAGCAGCATCTGACCCACCAGACAGGCACCCACAAGCTTCAGCAGCCCCACAAACCCTCATCTGTGCTCGGTAAACCCTCTGCTCCGACCACACCAAGCTCCGTGAGCTGGAGACCCCGGCACCACTCCAGGACCCCCGTCCCTCTCCTCCCATCCGCTCCTGATGCTCCAGGATGTCAACGGGGATAAAGGAGCTGCCGCTCCACTGGGACAAGGGTTGGATAACACCGGGGCAGCAGAACCCAAGGTGCACATCAGTGTTTCAGGCTCGCTTAGAAGGCACAGGGGCATCATCATCATCATCATCACCGCCACCACCACCACTGCTCTGCCCGCAAGGGAACGGAGGGGCCGCTGCTGCCCGCTCCATCACTCACGTTATCAGGCGGGACTTGGGCTTCTTTGGGGAGCCGCTGCCTCTGCCGAGATCATCCTGCACCTCCAGCGCCTGAGACTCCAGGATCTCATTGAGGCTGTTGTCAGCAGTGGGGCAGGAATCGCTGGCGGAGCTGCCGAGGGTCTTGGTGGGCTTAAACGGA
>NW_009940948.1:2484-5542 GCF_000696875.1 Nestor notabilis | reverse complement strand
CCCCCCCGCCGCCCCCCCCCTGCCACAGCGGGGTTTACATTCCCATCGTACCGCTCTGGGGTCTCCTCTGTGGTTCCTTCTGTTATCCCTTTCCCATCCCGGCCCAGAGCATCACCCTTCGGCTCCACCATCCCCATGCTGGCATCCGCTGCATCCTCTCCCAGCATGACCCGCTCCTGCTCGGCCCCGTTGCCTGGTGCTCCCTGGGGCTGGGTGTGAGCCCACCCCTGCCTCAGGGATGGGTCTTCGGGGTCATTTTCCCCTTTCGCATCCAGACCGGTGTCAGGGGCTCCCAGCTCTGGTTGAGCCCCATCTTTGGGGTGCTTCCCCGGCGAGCTGTCCCCGCAGGCTTCCCCTACCAGCAGGTCACCATGGCCACTTGGCTCTGCAAAGATAAAAGGAGGCAGTTAAACCCCTGCCTGCCGCACACCCCGTTTCAGGGGGGTTCCTCTCCCCTCCCCACATGCTCCAGGGTTGTATTTTGGGGGGATTCCCCACCTGGGTAACCCCGGCATCAAGCACTTGCTGTAAGATTTGAAGCCCTGGAGCCTGCGGTGGAAACATACCCTGTAAATGGGGGGTCCCCTGTAAACAGGGGGGTCCCCTGTAAACCAGGAGCTCAGACACAGCACCCACATGCGGTCAATGCTCTCACCCACAGCCTGGGCTGCAGCGCATCAAGGCGAGGAGCCACGGCTGTCAGAGTTCCTTAATCACAAACCCTGATCCATGACTTAATCACTGTTACTCCAATCCCTTCCCCTAAATCCTTTTACTGTTTAATCTGTTCTTTGCTGTCAAGGGATGGGGAAGCTCCTTATCTATGGAGGCATCCTGAAAGCTACACCCACCAAGCACGCAGAGCTGGGACCTCAGCACTGCTGTCACCTCCTCTCCTGCATCCAAGGGCGATTTCCCAGGCTCCTGGGTTAAGGCAGGATGGGATGCTGGGGTGCTCAGCACCATCCGGGAGTGCCTGGGACCCACAGCTCTTACTGGCACGTTTCTGAGGAGCCAAAGCCCAAGGGGAGAACAAAACCTGGCTGGGAACAGCAGCAGGGCTTGTGCTGGGGAAAACTGTTCCACTCCACTGCTGCAGCACAGTGACAGCCATGCAGAGTCGCATCCATCGTGCCCTTGGTTCGCAGGAGGTTTGCTTGGGGGATGCTCACAACAAGCTCCCCCAGCCCCCGACACGTCCCTGTTCCTATCATGGAGCATTCACAACCAGCTCATGTTCACCGTGGATGGGGGCTGGCAGAAGAAGGAAAGTGAATCAGGCGAATATCTGGTCATGGGGCTAACCCAGGACATGGAGCCAACAACCCTGACTCAGCTGACGGCTTGTGGTTGGCATAATTGATCTCCAGGATGCTAAAAGCCATGTAAATGAATCATGAGGGGCTGCGTGACTGCAGAAAAGCCTCCCTCCGCCTGCAAAAAGGCTCCCTCCAAACAGACATTGCTTTGCTGCCCCAGAAAACGCACCAGTAAACACAACCCAATGGATGTGTACTTGGAGTGCAGCCAGAAGACAGTCCGAGGCAGCGCCTGCCAGGCCTTCCCACCGTTGGGAACCTCCTTAAACAGATCCCAGCTTTATGCTGTGTCGCTGGGACGGTTTAAACCTCGCTGAGACAGCCCTGAGTAGAAGAGCAGACTTCAAAGTGAGGGCAAAAGGCACCTTTTAAATGCATTTTACATTCCCACCGGAAGGTTCTGCAGCTGCTGTTCTCACACACATAAGCCCATCCTGGTTTCTAACCCAAGCAGTGAGTAATTGCTTCTGGAATAACAAGGAGCCAGCACGCAAACCACCTCTCCTTGTTGGGATGGCTGCAGGGCAGGGAGAGCAGGAGGGCTGGTGCGCTCGGAACAACCATTCCTTCACCAAAATGGGAAGCGCCACGTCTCCCAGTGGAGTAACGCACTCGTGTTCTGCACCCGGGACAGCTCAGCTCCTCTGCTCCCTCCTACCTGTGGGCCAGAGATGAGGAACTGGGATATACTGGGACACACAGGGTGTGGGTGAAGAAGAGCAATCCTGCTGCAGTAGAACTGTCCCTCCTGCAAGCTCAGTGGGGTTTCTCCTCTCTTCTGGAGAGGGCCTGAGCACGAGACACGTATTAATCCCTTTGTGCAAGTTTTCTGATGAAAGCAGGATAAACCCTCCTGTAAAGCAGCCCCAAAGGTGATGGGGCTTCCACTATCTGAAGGGGGCTACAAGGATGCTGGAGAGGGACCTTCATCAGGGACTGGAGTGACAGGACAAGGGGTGATGGGTTTAAGCTGAAACAGGGAAGTTCAGGTTAGATATAAGCACCCGGTGAGGGTGCTGAGGCGCTGGCACAGGGTGCCCAGAGAAGCTGTGGCTGCCCCATCCCTGGCAGTGTTCAAGGCCAGGCTGGGCACAGAGCCTTGGGTGACATGGTCTAGTGTGAGGTGTCCCTGCCCATGGCAGGGGGTTGGAACTGGATGATCTTAAGGTCCTTTCCAACCCAAACCACTCTATCATTCCACGATGCTCAGGAAAACCCACCCCACATGCATCCTCCTGCCCAGCAAGGGCTGGGGAAGGGGGTACATTTTAATCCCCACATGAAAACAGGCACAGCAGCAAGGCTCAGTGCTGCATCCATCCCAGATGCAGATCCAACCAGAGGCATTCCGGATCCTTGTAAACAGCAGTTGTACTGGCTGTGCATGGAGTGTAAATGGGCTCCTGGTCCTCGCAGTGTGTGTGCAGAGGATATTACCCAGCGAAAACGGGGATTTATCCTCTCCAAGCAAAAATGCCCACACAGGACAGTCTGGCACCACTGTAATAGGCACTTTGTGCCTGTGCATTTTAATCATTAGGCTCGTCCTCCTTATGCTGAAGTGAAACACAAGCACAGACTAACCCAGCAGCTTCCCGCACATGAATCAGAGGAACTTGGCGGCGGCAGCAGCGCTCAAAGGCTCCGTGCCCTTTTCATCCCACATACAGCAACCAGGCGAAGCAGCAACGATCCCTGCACAGCCCCGAATGCCAAAGGCAGCGAGAACAACCCTTCCA
>NW_009940948.1:1593-2435 GCF_000696875.1 Nestor notabilis | reverse complement strand
GCCTGGGCCAAGGTTACGTGGCCGGTGCTTTCAGCCGGGGCGGACGTCGCCAACGGCTCCATTCCCCTCTTGCCTTTCCGCTTTGTTTTGCGGCCGTTGATCTATTTTTAAACCTATTCTGTTAGAATTAGCATCCCGGCAGAGCGATGCTGCCGCTGCCGCGCCGGAAAGCACGTGCCCTGCATCAGGGTGACAGCAGGAACAGCCCATGAGCCCGCTCCCAGCGCCGATGGTTCCATATTTGCTGCTTCTGCTCATTTCCTTGCACTGAATACACCTTGCTCTGGCAGGCGGCTGAGGAGAACCTCAGCAAGAACAGCACAGAATTACAGCCTCCACCGGCTGATTCTGAAGGGGCACAAAGCCCAACCGCAGCCTCCTCCCGGGGTGAGGGGACAGGCTGTGTTTTTGTCCTTCAGAGCAAGGTTTAATGCAGCCACGTCTCTCCTCAGCCGCATGCAGAGCAGCCAGCCCCTGTGTCACAGCTTCTGTCTCCACATTTCCTATCCCTACCTATTCCCAAGCAAGGCTGAGGCTGCAGTGCCTGTTCCCAGCCTGGCTGAGCAAGGAGATACTGCATCCACCACCCGTGTGCCTGCTGCAGGTCCGGGCTCATCCTGCAGAGGTTTAATGCAGCCACGTCTCTCCTCAGCCGCATGCAGAGCAGCCAGCCCCTGTGTCACAGCTTCTGTCTCCACATTTCCTATCCCTACCTATTCCCAAGCAAGGCTGAGGCTGCAGTGCCTGTTCCCAGCCTGGCTGAGCAAGGAGATACTGCATCCACCACCCGTGTGCCTGCTGCAGGTCCGGGCTCATCCTGCAGCTCTGGCAGCGCTGATTTC
>NW_009940948.1:657-1524 GCF_000696875.1 Nestor notabilis | reverse complement strand
CCCCCGAGCTGCAGCCACACGAAGGGCACAGGCTGCTGCAGAGCAGCATTGCCAAGGTGAGGGCTGGGCCGATGCATTACCCGCAGTTGAGCACCCCAGGGTGCCACTGACTCACAACCGTTCCCTCCGTTTCAGACACTGAGGACACGCAGGGAAGGGATGGAGCTGGGTGCTGTGGCCCTGCTGTTTCCAACACCCTGCTCTCTGCCAGTCACCACAGATAAACAGCTTGTGCCAGAGATCATCCCCTAACACTGTGACCTTTGTGTGCCAGCTCCCCCTCTCTGTACTGGGCCGGCATCGGGGAACTGCTCATCCCAGGATACAGGGACACGGGCACACGCTGGAGTCTGAGCAATGTGCTTCCCTGAGGCAGGAATCCTCCTCAGACCTGCTACTAGGAAAGCCTTTATCTCCCCTCTTCCCCTCCCCAGGCATTATCTCTCAAAGTAAAAATGCCTCTATCATCCCTTCTTAAAAGGATCATTCCAAGAGCTGCGACTATTGGAAGCATGGACCAAGCGCTGCCTCTGTCAAGGTAAACAAACGTGTGTTTTCCACAGGCACCCGAATCCATCCCAACAGCAGAACAACACTGCAGGAGCTGGCAGGCCACAGCACCCTATTACTGCCAAGGCCACCCAGCACTTGGGCTCCTGCACGGGGAGGACCCTGGGTCCCATTTGAGCTCACACAGGCATAAACACCAGCCTCCACGCAGACCCTGACTGCAATTCCCCCTGGAGAGAAGACGCGATGGTGGGAGTGAGCTGGTCTCCAAAAGGCCAAGGCTTAACAGGGAGCCACAGTGGTATGAGACACAAGGGCAAACCAGCAGCAGCACCAAGGAACCCTGTGCCTCCAGCA
>NW_009940948.1:0-268 GCF_000696875.1 Nestor notabilis | reverse complement strand
GGGGGTCAGCAGCATCTTTAACGGCAGCAAAGACGGATGCTTAACTGCAGGGAAAAGAGACCCGTGCAGCGAACCCTCCGTCACCAACCGGGCTGAGGGCGACACAAACCCAGCACCAAGAGCAAGCACACATGGGGAACCACAGAGACATGAGCACGTTGGCTCCTCTGAGCCTGCAGGGTCACCCCCTCCCTCCAAAGTGAGTCAATGAAAGCAGCGCTTGGCTCGAGTGAGAGAATAGCCCTTTGCCGAGCGTTCGCCGTGGCAT
>NW_009940947.1:47021-52264 GCF_000696875.1 Nestor notabilis | reverse complement strand
TGACTGCTATAGCTGAACCCAGGACACACAGGTGGTGAGTTCTGAATCAAGATCATAGGCATCCTTTCTAAAGAAAAAATGATGACAATTTTCACTTTTCCCAAGTATGGTTTTATAGATATATTATTCAAAACAATATGAACAGTTGATTTAGAACCATTGCTTACTTAAATACCCACAAGTTTTAAATCTGAACAGATTGAAGAGATAGTTAACTCAAAGCTTTATCTAAACTGCTTGTGCAACAACTAAGGAAAACAAATCTCATTAAGACCTCCTTTCTGAGAAAATGTTTAAGAGCAGTGCCTATGTCATTGCTTCTTTCTCAGTGAATAATATGAAATCTTCTCCCATTCACATATAGTAAAATGGGGAGAGTTGATTACTCTCAAAAGCTTTTTGTCAAGATGTTTAAATAGATGCCCATCTATTTAAAAAAGATGGAAACACATCTGATGCCTCTATTATTACATGCTCAGGTTAAATTTGCAGTACTAGTGCTATTGCGTTCATGATAACTTGAGGATAAACAAAGTTTGTGGAGAAGGAAACCATCATTTTAGTCCCAGGGTTGTCCTGTGGAATTTAGGTGCCAGGGAAGTGGTCTGTTTTTCCTAGCTAGATCAGTTCGAAACTACATCCATATAAAGCAAGAATATGAGTGGCAACTGATAGCATTCTTCTGAAATACTACCTTTGAAACAATAGGAGGCAGGATGATTTAAAAACTGAAATATTTCTGAAATATTACTTAGAGATAACCAGGAAATAAGTATTCTAGAGCTTCATCTGCATTATTAGTAACAACTGTAATCTAGACAGTGAGTTAGATAACTCATTAGCTTTTCACTACTCATGGTCACATAACTTTACCACACTTTTTTTTTTTGAACTTGTCATTAAATTAACAACTATTTTAAATCAGAGACAACCCATTATAAGTCTATGATTTAAAAAAATCCTTAGACTTAATCTGTTGTTAGTATCTAATAACCTTGGAGCCTTTAGTTCATTTAGAAGAACTTCCAGAATAAATGGAATTGCTTCCTCTGAAACACGAGCAGACTCTTCATTTACTAAATTGTGCCTATGAGGCATTCATTAGATAATACTCTAAATTGTACAATATGTATTTTCAAAAACATACAGTATTTTTCATAGTGCTGTTATAATTCATGATACTTCAGAATAAAGCATTTATCAGAACTCAAGTATATGTTATTAGCTATTCAGCTTGGTAGGCACCTAACACATTTTCCCCTGCTCAGCAAACTCAACACAGCTAACACATGCACACCTTTTCCTGTCTCGAAATTAGGGTTGAGTCACTGGCAGAAGCCAGAGACAGATTTCAGTGACAAGAGTCCAAACTCCAATGGCCTGATGCACTCTCTGCTCGTATCAAACTATAAATATTAAGATTTATTTTAAAATTAGCTGATATTTGCATTACATTTAATACAACGCTCTGCATACTTCAGAAGCATGAGTATATTGACCTTCAGTACTCAGAAGCAGTAAGGGTAGTTTTCCCATTTCTAATCTAAGGAGAAACACTATTAATAGCAAGTGGCATCTCACAACTGGGATCAGTCAGCTGACTGGCCACATCAGACACCAGACTGATTCACCGTCCCATCACAAAACGTGTGCTAACATGCAGAGTCAGCAGATCTGATAGGTACTAATACCTACTGAAGCTAAAGAGCCCTTTTCTCAGGAAAATCCACATGCTCTCATCTTTCAAAGGCTTAAATATGAAGAGCAGGCTTGCAAGAATACCTGGAGACCCCATTTTAAGAACAGCTTATTTTCAGTTGTCAAACTTAAAGATACCAGGACACAGACTTTACATTACCTACTTGGCAGTGTCATGAGACAACAAGTATATCAAATGACAAAGACATCTTTTTAATTACAAGGCTATTTGGCTACTTGAAAAAGGGCAAATGCTGTCTTAAAAAGAAACATATAAATAAAAACACAGCAAGAGAAAGCCAGAAAACACTTTTTAGACAGTTAAGGACTCTCCACTACTATAGCCTATATATTTTTCCCTGGAGAGGAACTAGCTATGAATGAGAGCATTGTCATACCAGAATGCTTTAATGCTATCCGTATGTCAGCTGGCAAAACAATGGCAAAATTACGCAAATTTTTACCACAGAGTCTCCAAACTAATGAGAGTTACCACCATGACAGTAATTTGTAAGAAAGTACTTTTAGAAAACTGTCTGTGTGGGACCATGTAGGAAAACATAATATGCAGCGATGCGAGCTTACATTGACGCTTTTCTCACAAGCAGATGGCACTGATGTGAGTTTTCTTTAAAATACTTGATTTAGAGGATAAATGGCTTTTTCCAGATAACTGACCTTCAATGGTTATACTTTACCTGACATAAGCATATTACAGGGACTGGGTATTCAAGTGCCAGCCACACCTCAGTAACAATTAGCACACATTAAATAATGCCTAAAAAATGTTTCAATGAAATTTCTACATATTTTAAGAAAATGAATGAGTATCCCTTGTAGGTTCCTCCTTCATTAGCTTCAAAGTGAAAGGTCATATACACTGATCTGTGCCACTATTATTTTTGATCCTTTAACTGCATTGCTGTAAGTCAGCTTTCCACGGCACTAACTACACAGCACAAGGAAACTGGAGAATTCAGAGCAAAAAGGGCTCTCAAGTGTTCTTTTGATTTCTCAATGTGACTATCTAAGAAGTCTAAGGGAGTACGAGAGTCCCAAACTTAATTCTTACATACTAGGTATTTGAAAGGAAAAGCAGTTTTCAGGACATCAGCAAGATGGTGATTTTTTTCTGCTAGATTTTCCCCTTACTTCTGCCAGAGGATCCCAACATGCGCTGATAAACTTAAAGGACAACACAGCAAGAACTGCAGTAAACAAGTAATGAAATGTGAATTATGGAGAGAAGGAAATGCAGCAGTCAGGGAGGACTCTCTGCAGCCTTGCACAATTTAGACATGGTATAAGAAATGCCCTAAAATTGAGCAAAGGTGGAAGAAGAGTTGTAGGAAGGATATTTAGCTGGAAAATGAATCTGACTTGCAAACTGTGACTAACATCCTGCTTTTATAGAATTAATAAAAACTACCGGATGTTTTCCTTAAAGCAGGTTTTACCGAGTTTTTTTCTAATCACGGAATTAAGAGTTAACACTGTGTTTTGGACCTCTGGCTGTTTCCTGACATGTGGTGGTGCTACTGCGTAAAGCAAGTCAGATAGGCTTCTCTAAAGATCAATTTCACATTTCATTTATCTTAAAAAAATGCACAGTCATCTTAGAAATAATAATAAACCACCACAATCCTCTTATTAATATTTTATTCTCATAAAATAATGTAAACATGTTCTTTATTGATCTAAGCATATTTTTCCTTTTATAATACATAAATGACCCTATATGTATAGTATTTCATTAGTTTAAAGGAAAGTCCCTTTAACCATGCAGTTTCAGATATCTTTGACTTGGAGTCAACTCCACATCTATTGTCCAAACAGCACAGTAGAGGTTTTCCTTTTAGCTCACCTCTACCAGCTGGAAAAAAAGAATGTGTCAGTCAGGAAATTAAGTCTTTTGGTTAGAAGTTTTCCCCCCAGAAGAGAGCTGATAAAATATTCTGATGTGCTATTCTAACCTTTTTTTTTTTTTTTTTTGCCATTTACTGCAGTTGTGTTCTACATATGGACATATTTCATTCTGTTCCAAGCTGTGCAGAAAGGAAACTTGTCATGGCATCCCTTTCAAACCTGATGAGAGCTATGCAAATGCTGGCCTTCATTCAAGGCTGCATCTGATGCTCCTGGCAGCAAGCAAAGCAAATAACACACATGGAAGAAGGGAGGAGCACAAGTGAAAGCTAGCTTGTGAGATATCACAGCATTGTAAAAAGATTTATTTTAGAAGTCTCCTATTTAATAATAATAACAGTAATAATAATAGTTGGATCTTTATTGTCAGAAAGTGGTGCTGTTAGAGAAATTAGAGCAGCTCAGCTCCAGTTCCTAGCAAGATCATCTGCCAGGAAAAATATGAGAAGGCTCAGCTCTGTGCAGCAGATACTCTTCTTCTATCTGTGACCAAGAACAGAAAGGTCAGTTGAAAACAGCCCACCTGAAAAAACAAAAACCTTTTTCTGCAAGGAAACTGAACTGACAGTATATTAATATGCTTACTGGTGTCAGTAATGCCAAGAAATAGGCTTTTTACACCCAAAAGCAAAACATGCATGCCTTCTATTTGAAGCATAAAGACAGTTTAGGGGAAAAAGAAAAAAAAAGGAAAGAAAAAAAAGCTTCCTAAAAGGCAAGATCCATTTGACTGTGGGATAGTTTTCAAAGGGAGATGAAAATGTCATCACCTGACATTTCCAAAGCTGAGCTTTCAACTCCTGAGACAGTGTGCAGGCAGAAGTGTTAAATAGAAGATCTGGTCACAGACCAGTACACTCTCCATATGTTTCCCTGGGGAATTAGCGTCACTTCCCCTATCAAGGGGCTCACTGTGCTTACCAGTGAGTATGTCAAGTCTGGTCACTCGTGAGTCTCTGAAAATAAACACTACAAAGTCACTGACAGGACCTTTAGGTTGAAAAATGAATCCTTATAACGCATACAACCTAAAAAAAGAAAGTTTAATTGAACAGTCCTTTGAAAGCGAGGACTTTGCGTTCCCTTGTGACATCCCAGGAGAAGCAGAACATACTCAACCAAAAACCTGTCTCAAGCCAGCTTTTGGGCTGCCTTAAGTTTTTCTCTCCCCTAATTCCTGTTGCACTGCTGGATTCATGCCTCAGGGGCAGAAGCTTTCCCCTTCCTCTAAACACGCTCAGGCACTGTGCCACAGCAGGCTCCGCCTGAGGAATGTGGAAACACCAACTCAATGCTAAGATGCTCCAAGGCAGCAGGATGCTGAGAATATGCCCTTTCCTCACTGCAGCCTCCAGAGCACCCAAGGACCATGTCAGGCAGCTCGGAGGAGGCGTTAGATAATGCTGCATGGCATAAACAAACTCATATATGGCCTTGAAGGTCTTAAAATTCCCACCAATGTGCAGAGCTGTTTAAAATTATTTTTATTTAGAAATCCCTTTATGACTTATGAAAAACACTATCTCTGAAGAGTTGTGTGGATGGCAACACTGAAAAACTTGTTAGCAAGGGGAGCCAGAGTTGAAGGCCTCTCCCACACAGGAACAATCATCACAAAT
>NW_009940947.1:0-46990 GCF_000696875.1 Nestor notabilis | reverse complement strand
TCTTTCCCTCCCCCATCCTGAGATGCAAAGAATGGGGAAAACAAAGTTATTTCTTCCTTTGAAGTCCAATACTGATGATAGGGTCACTCCCCTTAAAGAGGAGGAAGGCAGTATCAGGGACAGACTGGAACTCCTTCCACACACGCCATCCTGGACCTGGTCTCAGTAAACTGATGGATTGGCCAAGCTCTGACTGGGGGCAACGGCAAAAGGAAGCAGGCTGAGCCTCAGCATGGACACAGCTACCTGGCACATCACCCAGGGAGGTGGCGCTGGCGCAGCAGCATGGTGCTGCCAGCCCCTGGTGGCTGCTGTCTGGGGCCAGGCTGTCCCATGGCTGACTTGTGCAGTAGGGAAGGGAGTTCTGAATAAACACTGGGTTAAAAGAAAAAAAAAAAAGTAAAAACAAAAAAGAAAAGAAAACACCCCCCCCAAACAAGCAAACAAAAAACCCCACCCAAAACCACAAAACCCAAACCCCACCAAACCCAAACCCCACAAAGCACAAAAAACAAACCAACCCCCCCCAAACCCACAAAAAACCCCAACCCCAAACAAACCAACAAAAAAACCCCAACGAAACAAACAACCCAAACTCAAAAAAACAAACAAACCAAACTAACAAACAAACCAAAAAAGCCCACCCCAGAACAAAACAAAAAGGCAAAAAGCCTTAGTTTTCACTTTAGCAAGTCATCTGCAGGAACAGAATAAAGCCACTCTGTGGAAGAGATGCAATTTAGACTTAAAAGCCGTTTGTACCCATCTGTGGCAAGCTCAGTGATGCTGACCACCCCACAGCAAATGAGACTGACCAAGAGCAGTGAGCCCTTTGTGTCCTTCACAAGCTTGATAGAACTAAGTTGTCTTTCAGGCAATAGTTTTCTAGGCTTTTTTTTTTTTTTTTTTAACTCTGGGTAGCAAGGTCTTAATGCAATATCTGTTTACTACAATTCTCCAAGAGGCAAGATGTTCCTTGGCTTTTATCCAAACCATTTAGTTCACATGCATATTGGAAAAAGCTGTCATGTCAGCAGCTAAGGTTGATATCAAGAAAGACAATAAGAGGATTAAGAGGTGGAAAGCTTTAGAAGGCAAGCTGCTGAATATTTCACAAGAAATGAAGCTGAGAGTGCTACTGATGCAAAGGGAAGGTCAGAAAGCTTAAACACCTCAGGGACAGTTAAGAAATCACAAAATAGCCATTAGGCATTCCAGATGTGATATGAAGCTTTTAGGACCTCAGTATCTCAATCTGATATTTGTACCAAGGCAAGTACTTTGCTGAATGTGTGTCAGTGACATACAGCACCTGCCAAGGGAATTTTCCAGGATACATCTACAGCATCACAGGAATGATCTGACATATGAGAGTACCTCTGAAGGTTGATACTTTGCCATTTTATTGCTCGTTTTTATTAACACCTGAATCCCACTGATGTGGATTAGGTTCCACATCTCCAGCTGCCGAGGGTTTAGCAAGATCCAAACTAGTGAGAGATTACCTTGTCACAGTTACCCATTCCTACCTGTTATATGTATATATAATTATATAAACAAATTACATATGTTTATATGTAATTATGTGGTTAAACAGATCTTCTCCATTATATCTCATCACCATCAATACCATATAGTCTGGGGGAAAAAGCAAAATAAGTGAAAAAGCAGAATTTTACAAGGCATTAGAATATTTGGCAGCCAGGGAACCAGGCAGAGGTAAGCCTAGGTTTTCTGTAGCCTTGTCAATGACAAGAAGCAAGGCACAGCAAGAATATCCCTGTACTGCTTCATTCTACCCTACAAGTATCTTACCTATAGACTTCAAGACACAGCCTATCAATGGGCAACTCAAAGAACATTAATTTTTGCAAAGTAGAGAGGGACCCTTTAACTCACAAGTACATCTAAAATGATCCTTCCATCACTGCACTGTCTCCAGCCTACCAGGAAATCATTAAGAAACTGAGACAATATACTTTATATCTCTGAGCTTATGGAGCTTATTAATGAATTAACACCTTGCCAATACAGTTTCTGTTTTACCATGTTTTTGTGGCATGTTTTACTTAATGACTTTCTGGAAATAGTCATAAGAAATTTCTCTCCCACTCCTGTTTAAGTACAGATATTCTACTGTGAAAGTTGAAAAAAATGCTTGCCATTTCCTTTTATCTTGACATGATATTTCAGTCTTGCATCCAGGCACTTTTAATTTTAAAAATGTTTGAATTATAAAGAGTAACTTTCTAGCCCTTATGACTTTACCAAAAATTGCTTCAGTTGTTGGAAAAGGTAACTTGGCTTTTGATTAGAAAGAAAATGTCTAGAATTAAATTGTGAACTACTTTTTGTTGTTTTTTTACTTACATTAAAATTATTAAATTTAAAAATCATTATTTCCCAACATACTACTACTGAGCTATTATGTTTTCACATTATGAAGCAACCTCAGCTAGCAAATTGCCCACTGTATAATTTCTCTTTTATTCTTGGTAGTTATTTTAAAGTATTCATCTCATTAATTAATGAAATTGAAAACAATAAATCTGCATGCACAATAAAGGAGTTTTAGAGGTGTATACTATTTGGTCATTGGAGATGTTAATACACAGGCAGCCACAACTGCTTCTTTGAGGAACTGTGCTAAAAGGACAAATTAAGTCAACATCAACTAGAAGCTAAATACTAGCTGAAATGACTGGTGGGAAATTTTGAGTGAAACAAATTAATTACAACAAATAAAAGATAAAATGACATTTTTCCCCCCAAAGAAATGTGCCAATTCCGACTCAAGTTTTTGCATTCAAAGATGTTAAATCTGGACTAGATAACATGGTATATGTTATATTAGTTAATGTGAGAGACAAACCTTAATTTCCTACACCTACAATAAACAAGAACATGGAAATGAAGACACAAGGCTCAGAGACTAACCTATGTTTCCATCGTGCCAACGCAAATTTAGATTTCTTACTGGATTTAGTGCAAATTATCAGGAGCAGTATCAGTTTCAGACCTACAGTCAGATAAAAGCAGCTTTTTCTGGTGCTTCAAACACATAATTGTAAAGGGTTCTCTTAAAGATTGCTAAAGAGCAACATGCTGATCAAGACATCTAACTCTTTTATCAAACTATGATTTAATCTTTTTTCTATATTGTATTCTGTACATTCATTTTCAACACTTTCAGTAGTGATGCAAACCACTTTCAGTGGTATTCACTACCGAGTTATAGGGCTAATATACATATATTTTGCATATAATACCACAAAACCCCAACAAGCACTTTTTTGATAGTGTGATGGAATGCAGACATGTATTTTTGTAATTACAGAGATCAAACAGGTACACATACCTGTGTACCTCGATTCCTAGTGGATCTATCCCTGTTTTACCACTATAATGAGATTTAAGACCAGGCCTTATCTTCCAAGTGCACATAAGGATCAGTTCATCCCACATTCAACAACAGCAGGTGACAGGAGGATTGAAGCCAGATTAACAGATGGACTTCACAGAACAAGGATTTAACTTGACTGTGTTAAATACACCTGTGGTATAAGTCACACCAATAGCAGTTAATTCCCACTATGGTTTGTGACAGCACTGAAAATGCTCCTCATATTGTCTTAGTTACAGAATTCTTCATATTTCTCATCGGGACACTAATTTCCCAGTTTTATGACAGGACTACAAGAATGCAGGCTATGGTTTGATGTCAATTCCTAAATGTCAAAGTAAATTCTTTTGGTTATGGTATTCAGCTATTGAGAAGAAGTAATAAAAAATGACTTTAGAACAAGCTAAAACATTTATTTGTTTATAGATGTTAGAAATTGCTACACTACTTAAGTAAAAGAGGGGTGACAGCACAAGACACTCCCAACAGCTTTATTGTCTTAGCTGAGAAATGGCATCCAGATGCTCTCCCTCTAAGTGTGCATGTTAGTGGGAGCAGAATCATCAGGTCCTACCCTGGCTAGATCAGCCTGACTTCATAAACACTGTCCCAAATCTGTGCAGAAGCAGCAATATATATTAATTTCCAGAAGAGAAGGGATTTAAAGAATTCTGCATTTAAAATTGCTTCAAGTTGCACCTACCACAGTTCCTACATCACTGCTGGCAGAAAGGCAAGAAAAACATACAGAATATTGTGGATGTGGCCTTATACTACATCAAGAGGAGCATGGTGTGTATTTTTTTTTTTTTCTCTTGCTCTATTGTGAATCAGGAGTGATGGATTAGAGCA
This sequence comes from Nestor notabilis, assembly GCF_000696875.1. Lineage (NCBI taxonomy): Eukaryota > Metazoa > Chordata > Aves > Psittaciformes > Psittacidae > Nestor > Nestor notabilis. The sequence goes on along the minus strand of NW_009940947.1, from coordinate 42,735 downwards.
GCTCCGAGACCTGTCAGCTAATATCTACACTGCAGCAAGATCTAACAGCAGCAACCTGTCTGGAATGCTGTGACACTTTCTGGCTGCCACCACGAGAACCACAGAACCGCAGGTCATATTACCACTGGAGATTTTAAAGTAGGAACCTGAAGTTTAAAGAAAAAAAAAAAAAAACAAAAAAGGAAAAGAGACTGCGTAATTTTCCACAGAATAGGAAGCAAGCATTCCGTAGATAAAGTATTGACAGTCTGTTGGAGATTTTTCACACTGCGCAGCCTGATGCCACCTTAGTTTCTTATTACACTGGGCCAAGCTGTATTCAGGTGAACTAAGAACAAGGCCAGTGTCAGAGTTATCAGTGGTGTTGGCTGAGCTGGCAGCTCAGTTACACCCTTAGACCTGTGCTTGAGTTCAATGATTAACAGTCCATATGCTTGTAGCTCCTCCAACTTCTCTGTGCATTGAAGACACCCATTTTCTCATGAAAATAGGACACTTAATACATACAAAATCAGACATACCATAAACCATAATGAAGTTGCTGAAAATGCAGAAAAACACTCTATGTACTAAAGTAAATGCTCTCCAAAGGATATTAGAAGTTTGGTTATTACAATCTCAGCAGCAAGAGATGTATTTCTTGGACATTACTGTCATGTATGAAGGTCATGACTTTGCAAACAAGATGACCACTCAAAGCAATGATTATCTAACCTTCTAGGCCACTTACCTGAATGCTGGCATCTTTTCCTAAACTGTGTACCAATAAAAACGAAGGAAACCACAGTCACTGGTTGTGCAGGTCACTCACTATGTGTTAAGAAAAGGACTATGAGGTTTGAGCCTGTGGGTTATGCTCGTAGGGGACTTGATGACAATGGCTGGGGGCATGGAAGAAACAAGTCTGCTGAGTACTATCTATACATGCCAGAAATCCAGTCAGAAGAAGAGCAGAAACACCACACCCCAGTGTGGTGTCTCTGCCTGATATGTGGCCGTGCTGCCCAAGTACCAAGGCACAGGTGCCCACTCTGATGTCATCCCAGCACAGGTCCTCCCACTGCACCCAAAGAGCAACTGAAGTCCCACTGTACATGGCTAGGTGCTCTGACCATCAAAGGGAGGTGGATGCCACCAGATGCTCTCTGACCAGGGCACCAAGTCACTCACAAACCGAGAGGCTTAAACAGATAGCTCCTGTCGCTGCTCTCAGCTGTTCCTCCTGCTTTGCGTGAGCTTCATGGAAGCAGCCCCTGCTGACAAGTTAAAGCAATCATACCTTCTCCTCTCCACAGAGATACTTATGCCCTTGGGAGTCATAAAGGTGATGAGATCGAAGTTCTCACACCTGAGAGCAACAGAATGGCACTGGTGGTGCTTTTCAGCACAGGCAGACAAGGGCTTATCAAGAGCTGTACCTGGTTGTAATAAAAAAACGAACCAAGCCAGAAGGTGTAAAATGCACAATCCTGCTGTATGCCAGTAGGCTTACTTGAAAACATGCAAGGCATTTGACATAATGACCAATAAAGCACCAGCTAGCTTGAACACATTAGACCTCTCTGTAGGTCTTAGCTCAATTCCACTGCACACAGATTTATACAAATTGCCTTTACAGCATCACCTTGGAAAAGTAGGGAATAATGAATTCCTGTAAGGAAGACAAGTTTGTAAATGCAGGTTAGTCAACACAATTCACTTAAGTTTCCTAGGACCTGGTGATGACTTTGGAGAGGCATTGTCCCCTGCACTGCTTGCGGTGGCTGAACCTACAGTTCCCCTAGGACATGAGTGGATACACACCCGCAGTGCCAGGCTAATGGTGGGTGTCTTCCAAGACTACTGGGAGGAAGAAGGACAGAATATAGAATACAGTAACTGGAATCTGTGACTGACTGAAACCACTGAAAATCCCCCAGTACTTTCCCAAAACTCCTGCCAAGGATTTTCTGTTGAACTACAGCAAGACCCACACTGCAAACAGTCCCAAGTTTAGTCTTCCTACCTTGCAAGAAACAGCATGCAGAGTTACATAGCCAGGTTCTCCCCATGAGACAAAAGTAACAGAAGAAATTTTGCCACAATAATTGTCAGGTTCAGGGTTCAACACAGCACTTATTTCAGTTATGGACTGAACTATGGACTGTCTCTGACTTCAAGTCCTTATCCACAATGTGAACAGTTGTACAGAAGGTACACTGACAGCAATGGTCACTGTTTTCTTGGCTCCCTCCCTAGACATCTGCTGCTGGTCTGGGCATGGACCTCATGCTGACCCTCTGGGCATGGGATGCTAGGCTTCCAGTTTAATCCAGTAAGACAGGTCTTACACTGTACTCCTAAGGCATAGCTGCTGGAAGAGATCTGCTTCACTTAGGTGGATCAAAAGTCTGCCTTTGCACTACCTCCTTGCTCAGTCTAACTAGACTAGATCAAGCAGAGAATACCAAACAAGACAAGGTAAAAGAAACTTGTGGGCTCTTTATGCTGCTAATACACATCCTGGTTTGAGTCTTTATAGTAGATTGTTCTCCAAGTACAACATTTTACGCATGTTTTCTCTGCTTTGAGAGGTTTTTCACATCCTGCATATGTTTTATGTTCCTTTAAATATTACATTTGTCTCATCTCTACTCCAAAAAGATACCACAGCAAAACAGACATTTTCAGATACTTAAAGAATAAAGTTCAACACTGGTGTAGGCACATCCACTTAAGTCAAAGATGTCTTAGAGATGAACAAACAGAACTGGTAAATGTTAGACAAGCTGAAACAAATGAGGAATTGGATATTAAATACACCAGAAAAATGTGACATTTTTCAACAGTTACATAACAGTTTACAAAGTCTGAAAGATTAACATTCTACTTAGATGGCAAAATTGGATCAAAAGAATTAAGATTCCTGTTTTTTTTCCTGCTGGGAGACACACGTGTGAAGCAGGTACCAAGGAAGAAAAAGTGGATCTTCCAGCTCAAATTGTTCAACTTGATTTTGCTTTTTGTATCCTACCCCAGACTGTGTATATGATTTCCTTCCTTTTTTGCTCCTTCCCAATAACTTTATGTTAGCTGATTTCAATGAATTTGAAGCAATAAACAATCTTAAGGATATTCAGGTCCTCTATCTCTCATATATTTTACAAATTAGCTATTTTATAACTACTTCACTGGTGAAAAGTACATTGAAAACTTATTCAAGTAGACAAAGGCCTCATTATACAGCCAGCGGTCATCATCTCCCCTTGAATATTTTTAAGGTGAGCCCAACCTCTTTTTTTATTTTTCTTCCTAAAACTTTCAGCTATAATCAGCTACAGTTTTAGGGGTTTATTCATTTTCCTAAAAGAAACAAAAAATAAATAAAAATTATTCTAGTGGGGGAAGAACATAGATCTTCCCCCCAAAATGGTGATTTACTGCCTAAGATTATGAAATGTAAAAGGAAGAATGTTCTTTTTTTTAACACAGAGTTTGCTGTTGAAGCCTAGCTTGCACCTTATTGATAAAACTGATACCATTGAAGATTGTTTGAAATGTCCTTTCATGTATTTCTACTTTCACTTGCCTGTAACGCAGTCAAACTCTTATATTTTGGTCTGATTTTTTTAATTATTAAAAAAAAAAGTATCAGGTGTCTGCCTCAGGCTGAAATTTTTTGGAAGCATTTCAGCCAATATCTCAGCTATTTCTGCAAATGAGACAAGGATGTGCGGGGGGGAGTTTAACTTGCACTGAGTATTCTGATGACAACTCCTTTGAACAAGTTTTCTGTGCTTTAAAATAGGGAATAGAAATTTGACAAGAGAGGGAGGGCATCATATGAAAAGGATACGATGATTCATTCCTCCATATGAAAATTTGAGCCATTGGGCCAAACTATAAATCATCCAAAAAATTGCAGCCTGCATAACTGTTAGTGATTAACAGCTAAAATTCTAGAGTCAATGAACACATTCATGCTTTTCATGAGTTTTTAGTGATATCCAGATTGCCTATATAATGCCCTCAAAGAAAAGCTAAGAACACATCTGTCTTCTAAAAGATTTTGTGTGTGAGCCAATTGGACATATGTAAGCCCCAGACTAAATATACATTACAGGGCTTCAGGAAGAACGCTGGCTATTCTGAGCAGAGGTGAGACTGGGCAGTAGTAGGACTGCAGTAGGAGGCAGGACGGGGGTGAACTGACAGTTGTACACCCATGTGGGTATAAGAAGCAGGACACAAGAGGAGAAAAGGGAAAGCACACCTGGAAGCCACTCTCCTTATGAGACTTATAAATTCTTCAGGTCTGAAGAAGCTGGGTTTTATGGGTATGGCATTATTTTATGTCAAATTGCAGAGCATACAACAAGAAGGAAGACAAATCTTGGGAGAAGACAGCAGAATAGGGCAGGCTAGACAAGGAAGAACAGGGGCCAGGAGCAAGAACAAAATCAAACAGGGAAGGGAGGCTGGCAAGATAGGAGATGAAACAAAGAAAAGCAGTACAAGTCCTCAGGTATTATGGAACTCTACATCCAAAGGACATGCTGTCTGCAGTTTAGCTGTTTTCCAGATCTTGTATCATTGCCTAATCTGGCTGATCACCATCCCACTCTACAGCAGAGCAACCCTTGCATTCTTCTGAACTCAGAGCCTAGGTCTTGGGTTTGTGTTCCCAGTCCAGCATGACTCCCTGTGATCTGTTGCCAGGTAGCAGTGAATTCTTACTGACTGCTATAATCTCTTTTGGCCTAGGTCAAATTACTAGCAGTTTTCTCTACAAGCAGACTGCACATTGAAGAAGACATAATGGCAATAAATATAAAACAACTCCTAACATGTTTTTCCATACATTATACTAGGAACTGGGAGGAAAAACCTCTGCTATGGAAACTGCAATAGAATAGCAGTTCCATGTAAGAGAGAAGCATGGAAGAGGCTGGAGGAGATGGCTTAGAAAATTTTGAGAGATGAAAGGATAACTTGTTTGCTCTCCTGGAACTTATTTCTGGGAGATCTATAGCTCTTGAGAGTTTGTCTGTCGCAGCCACCTATACCAGACATTGGCAAATGTCCCAGACCTTACACCTTTTATGGTAGTGCACAAAAATGCTGACATCTAACATTTAGTTTAGTAGCCCAGAGATAGGAAAAGCTGATCATAAGTTTGGATAATTAATATTTTCTGTTAACATGGCACCAGAGAGCAGAGCGCCTGCCTCCATGCATAATTTGCTGAGCAGGCTTGTGTCCTGGGTTCAGCTTAAAACTATGACAGCTCGATTGATTCATTTTTAATTTTTTTCGAACAATACTGAAGTTGTGAAACAACCTAATTCCACTCTGAGATCCACTATTCAATATTCCCCCCTCCTGCACACCAATGTGCAATGACAAAAACTATAAGGCTCTGTAACTACATAACTAAATGTTCTTTTACCTCCCAACAAACCTTTGCTACAGCCACTTTGGATGGTTCTCGCTGTGAATGCAAGAATGAAGTACTATTGCCTATCAGCATGGAGTCTGGTCCCTGACCTGGAACGTCAGCAAGGTCTAATTCCATGACGTAAAGACTGTTGAGTACACTCGTGCCTGTGCTGGCGAACTGCAGATCAACTCACCTCAATGAACTCACCAATAGAGCTCAGCTTTTCAGTGGTGCATTTTCATTGGTGTAGGTGGGCTTATGAAGATAAACTGTTCTGCAGCAAGACAACCATTACTGACAGCAAGTTGTGTATGAAAAGACAACATCTACCTGGAGACATGGGAAAGGTAAGACAGCATGAACTTGTGATGTCCCACACTACAATGTCCAGACACCAATGAGAGACCCTGTGACCTGTGCCTGGTTCAGGGCAGGAACCCAACAGCCCCTGTCCTCTGTGCCCTAGTGCTTTCTTGGTCATTTTTATCATAGGTTTATTTTTGTCAATCCAAGCATTATACAGCTAAAATATACCATATACTTAGGCACAGCTCTTGGGGCAGGTGGATTCAAACACCATTTCCCACCATTCATATTCACATCAGACTCCAAACCATTCGTACCCATTACCACAATGAGTGGAAAATAATCATGCAGGAGACTGACTCAACAGACACTTGCCTGTTCAGTGTGCACAGAACAAGCCCAATGTGCTATTTTGTGCTATTAAAGTGTATGGAGAAGTTAATCCATCCACACAATAATGACGCACTATAGTTCATCTGAGGCTCAGCTTGCAAAGTCCAAAGTGTACAGAAGCATATAGGACAAATCCGAACTAAGCACTGTACCCTGCCCTCTGCTTGCACCAACGATTTACAAGTATCTGGTAAATGATTTATAAACCTAAAGATAACAAAGCATAAAACCCTATGAATGCCTCCGTTTTACAAAGAAAGACTTTCTGGATAATTTGCCATGTCTCTGAAACTGTTTCAAATTTTGGTGTCTGCTCTGCTGTTTACAGGTAAGTGCCTGGCACCCTGTCTCATGTCATTCCCTTCTGGTTTGTTAAATAGTCAGCTGGCAAAAAAACCTGTGTAACTGCCAGAACAGTACTGATGGAAGAGAATTAACTGGAAATCACTGCAGCAGGGACATACGGGAGAGTGGGCGAGCACAAGACTGCATAGCAAATTCTGTGAAATACAGTCTTGATTCTGCTCCTTCTGACTACTTTTGAACTCTTACTGCTCAAACTCTCAGGTATGAGTAGCAAGGATGCATTTCTGTCTGAAAGGGATTCTTACAGAATGACTTCCTGAACTGTTAAAAATCATAGGAAGAGCTTAATGCTGTTTTTCTGGAGTCTTCCCTGAACATTATTCTGATCTCAACAATTATTTTATGCAAGAAACAATTTCACATGCATTTATACAGATCTAAATGATCTATTTCATAAGTGATTTTCAGGACATCTGATTTGAGTTGCTTAAGGAGACGGATTTTTTTAAAGCTCTCAGTCTGTCTGATCACTGAACCTTCACAACACCCTATAACCAGGGCACCTAAAATCTACATTCACCCTGTAAAAACTGGACCAGAGTGAAGATGAATGGGATGGGGCTGCAGCTTCAGCAAGGCTGAAAGGATGCTCTTCCCAAAGCAGCACAGACTGATAGAGTCAATGAACAGTGATGCACATGTTGTGAGGTAAATTTATTCTTCACTAAATTACAACAAACCAGGTAGGCAGGAAACTACTGTTGACTTCTCAGATGATTGCCTGTATCATGAAAAGATGCTCCATCCACCTGTATGCATTAAAAAAATTTCTTAGATCTAAGTAGTCCAACACACATGCGGTAAATACATGATGTGAAGAGCTAAGGCAAAATGAGGTAGGCAAAATTAACCAGTGCTTAATCATAAATAAGTTGCTTTGTGAACTGGGACCACAGTCAGGTGTACTCTTTTATGCGCTAAATTCCTTGTCATATGATCCTAAGTTTTGGCTGCTTTGAGGCTCTGTAGTGGGGAAAGGAGGCAGAAAGGGCCCTTCTCTCTTCTGCAAGTTAGAGCTCTTCCTTTCCCTTATTTGCACTTCCTAAGCTGCTGTGCACCTGAGCTTGGACTATTCCTAGGCACTTTTCTGTCTTCCTGAACCTCACACCTCCTTCCCATTGCAGACCATTATGACACAAGCCATGTCACCTGAAGTCAAGCTGGGATCACAACAGCCTGCTGCCCCTCCTTTGGGAAGACTGATTTTATCTCCCTTATGTCTCTATCTTTCCTAACAGCCTTGTTTGCCCTCTTTCCCAGGTTCCTATTTTCAAAGGGCAGGAAGAACTGTTTATTACTGATTTTTAATGAGTCTTAAGAGTTTAACTGATCACAAACAGTTTGGTTTTTCATTAACTGTGAATCTTTTCCGCAATGATCAAGGTGGTGGTGAATTAAAACAGAGGCCATAAGACTCATTAGTGAGAGCCTGATTCTTCATCATACCATCAACTCAGCTGCTGTAGATCACTCCCCATAATAAACATCTTAACATTTCTGGGAATGGGCTTTCTGGACTGTTTGCTAGACATTTTCTTTAGCCTCTGCAGAGTGCAGCAGCAAAGGATGGGGTACAAGAGAGTGGTATCCTGACACTGGGATCATTATTCAAGTCCCTCGGATGCCCGATAGGGGTGTGTCTTGTCCATCTGCTCAACGTTCAACTTATGGCCACATAAGGCGTTAGGAAGGAAATTTTGCTAGGACCCACTGAGAAGGACCAACGCTTTTTCCAGTACTTTGTTGCAGGGAAAATAGTTCCTTCTGTCAAATTATGTAGGATTTTTGCCACATTGCCTTGCCATTTACCCATACCTGGCAACTTTCCTGACCCCTGGCATACACCAGCAATGTGTTCAATACCTATTTCTGCATTAAGTGTCTGTAACTTGTCTGCCTATGCTGATGAGGGAACAAGGCTGATTCTGTACCACTAACAATTGCTAATGACTGAGCTCTCATCTCCTGAACCAGAGAGTTCTTATGTCCTGTGCTGTAAAATTAGGAATTGTCAAAGAATACTGTACTTCAAGCTTTAAATAAAAACAGATGAGAACACAACTTCAGAGGCTGGGTGATATGAACAATGTTAAAAAACTTAACAATCAGTGACTTAGAATTTTGCTGTCAACAAATCTAACTGATTTAATTTTAAGGCCTGTTACCACCCAAACACTTTATGATATATGGCCAACATGCATATGCACAGTTCTTTTTCACCATTTGAAAAAGCAATATACAGGTGTTTGACTTAATGTAATTGTACTTTTCAACTGAGAAAAGGTGACCTGCAGAATCCAAAAGCCTATCCCTGCTGCAATTCACCCATATATGCAAAGTGTAGACAGATAACCACATCCTGATTTCCATGGACTGCCACATGACCTAGAGAAATACTTTGGTGAAAACCAGCTGCTTCTGCAGTTTTCTTTCAGTGCTTGCACTGTTTCACTGTGCTATTCTGAATCCTTAGACTGAGTCCTTGGGTCTAACTTTGTGAATCTTTTCTGGACTTAGAATGCTAGACAGTTGAAGCATTGTGGAGTGTGTATGTAAGGGGGGGGACTGTGGGAGTGTCCATTATGGCTCATTTCTAACCTTAAGAAACACACCTGAGCTGCAGCATTTGATTTACTTTTTCAAAGTTCCCAACACGTCAGCACCAGCCACCTCAGCAAGGTTGAAGTGTCCAAGGTTGAAGTTTAGCTGTGTCCAAGTTTAGCCTCTGTCCAAGCTCTGTCCTACAGTGCTGATAAGGCTGGCATCCTTACCCCTGTGAGCTGACATTTTGACCAGTCAATCAGCAAAGCTGATAAAAAGAGTTATTAGACTAAAAGAAAAGGAGCCAAATCAATTGCCAACTTCTGACATTTAGATTCCATTGAAAAGAATAACTTCATCAATAGGTTTTCAATTTGTCAGAAACTTGCAATAGTCTTCAGAAACTAGGGAGAGAAACAAATAGGTCTAGTTTATATGACAATGTGCACAGAGAGTGACTGAAGTGCTGCTAAGTAATTGTCAATTTTTTTGTAAATACCACAGCAAATCAGAGCTAAACCACTTTTCTCTGTGATAGATACACACCAGGGATAAACTTTGGTCCCAAGCCTTGAGATTACTCCTTACCACTTATACAATACTGCTAATCTAGATAAAAAAGGCTGCCTGGGGGAGGGGTGGGGGGAAGCATATCCTGTACTAAAGCAAGTTTGAAGTCTTGTCTTCTTATCATTAACTCTACTATTAGACATGTAAATGGTGACTTGACTACTCTCCCCAAAGACTACTAAGCACAAAATGGTTTATACTGCTTAGCTTTTAAAAATGAAAATGCATACCAATCAAATGGGTGCCTAAGCAGGCAAAGGTGTCAAAATTTAACCCCATTCTCACCTTTTTGACTGTGTTATGAAGTGGATCATTCAGGTGATAGAAAAAGATGTCTTTCTGGGAAGATTTTATGGTTGCACCCAGCAAGCATCTTGCTTTCCAGAAACCTACCACTTTACGATAGAGTTAAGCTTCCATTTGAGTCTAGTATGAAGAGATTTTAATGCACAATAATTTAAGATCTATGCAGGTTGATATAATTACCTTGACATTCCAAGCTATTTGATATGTCTGTTTCATAATCAAGTAGGTGGTTTCTTTTTTTTTTTCCTTAGTAGTCATTCCTGGATTAAGTACACATTTGCTATTCTGACAAAGATGACAAGGTTCTGCCACCATATCCTCTTTCTCAAATTTAGTCTTATACCAGTTCACACTAATCCAAGATGAGATACCCAGAAGGCACCATAACAGTAATGATTACTAATAGTTTTCCCCATGGAAAATCTATTTAGGTGTACAGGATAGACAAAACTACCTGCTGAAGGCAATGATTACACAAGCTAAACATCTGTTTGCTATAAACAACCAATTTTTTCTATAATTTGTTTTTCATACAAGAACACTAAGTGAATCTTCAAGAGATGATGAGAAGAAACACTGTAACTGGTAACAGCTGATACAGCCCCTGCAATAGTTCCACCCCTACACATATTCGTCCTATTTTTCCTTTGGGCCATTAATCCCTAAATGTGTTTTTCAAATAACATATTTGTCTAAGATAGAAGAGAGAAAACAGTATTGAGTAAAAACATTAATGTACAATATGTCTGAGTGCTCTTCTCAGCGAGTTAACTTTGTTTCACTATAATTTGAAACTCAAATCTTTTTTCAGCTCTGTATTCACTGTGAGCCATTTCATTACCATTACCCACCTGCTCCTAACTCTCTCTAGTCTCACAGCCAGGTGCTTGAAACTCCTTTCTCCTGGTTTTTGTGCTAGTCTTCTGCATGATGGAAAGCTGCAGTCCTTCGGGCATAGTCTGTGTTTATAAAGCACCTACCTGAGCAATAAACTCTTCCACAATCTTTTCCCAAGCTGTTCAAAACATGGGAAAAAAATTACACCTAGTCTGATAAACTTAAATTGAAGCAAGATGTAGGTTATTTGCTGAAGACTATGTACTCAGAGAGGCTACTCAGAGAGATCTGCTCTGATGCCCCCCAAGTCTGGCAATTCCAAAGGAATGATCAGAGGGCTGGAGCACCTCTCCTATGAAGACAGGCTGAGAGATTTGGCCTTGTTCAGCCTGGACAAGAGAAGGCTCAGGGGAGGCCTTATAGAAACCTTCCAGTAACTAAATGGGACCTACAAGAAAGCTAGAGAGGAACTTTTTACAAAGGCATGTAGTGAAAGGACAAAAGGGAATGCTTTAAGCTGAAAGAGGGTAGATTTAGATGAAATATTAGGAAAAAAAGCTTCACTACAAGGGTGGTGAGGCACTGGCACAGGTTGCCCAGGGAACTTGTGGTTGCCCCATCACTGGAAGCGTTCAAGGTCAGGTTGGATGGGGCTTTGAGCAATCTGGTCTAGTTGAAGATATCCTTTCCTATGGCAGGGGGATTGGAACTAGATGATCTTCAAGGTCCCTTCCAACACAAACCATTCTCTGATTCCATACATTAGAGCTTTAAGACCTGACTTTCTCTGAACTCTGCCAGAGTACAAGCAAGTTTGCAAACCTGCTTGTCTGTTTAGTCCCAGTGGAAGACCAACAGGACTATTTTGGTTTTACTAGAAATGGTCTCACAAGAGTTCTTCTGGAGGTGAATGAAGTTGGCCCTATTCAGAGATGTATAATGATCATGACAGTAAGACGAAGAGAGAACGAGCTAAGCCTGAAGGACTAGCTTGAATATAAAGGCACTTACCTGATTTTTTATGATACTTACACATCTTTGGAGTACCCCAGCAGCTAGGGACAAGCCCTGCAGAGATGGCTCCTTGGTGCTAAAGGTGAGAGTTGGAAGCATATGAGATAGCAGCTAGAAAAGAACAAGAACTGGGTGTCAGCAATGACAGAAGAAGTCAAGAGGAGACCTGACGCCCCACGACCCTTGGAGCATGCAAGTCCTCTTTAGTCAAAGTGACTATTCAGTATGGTTAGTGATGGCAGCATGGCAGTTAGTGCAGCCAGAACAGACTGGATATTAAAAATGGGAAGTTAATACATTCAAGACACAACACACTGCAACTCAGTAGCCAAGACAACGCCTCACTGTCCCACCAGCAGAAGCAGCTCATTTTTTGAAGATGCTGGCAGTAGGAAGAAGAAACAAAAAAAGCAGAGCTATTTAATGATGTTATTTTCTAGCTTACCATGCAGCTGGAAAGCCAGAGCACATATTGGTGATAAAATTTAATGTTTAATGGCCCTTACTAACTCTATATACATTTAAAGAAAAGTAAAGCCTATTACTGAGCCAATTTCTGGTCCCAGTTCAGATCTCAGTCCAGAAATGTAATCATGAACTTACAAAATATTTAATACCCAAAAAGCTCTCTCCACATTCACTAAAAAGAAGTTAACAGCTCATAGATTTTTCTACTGAATAGTAATAAATTGCCAGAGAAATAGTGAAATTTGGCATGAGATTAATTTTATCCTGTGAAGCTCTCAAACAGAAGTGTAGCAGCTTAATAGACAAATGCAAGAAATATTTCTTTTTTTCTTCCCCAGGCCAAAATCTTACTTATTTTCTGAAGTACAGAAATAGCTGTTTCTCAGTTCCCTAAGGGAGAGAGCAGTTCACACAACAAGAGTCTTCACACCAAATGTCTGAGCTTAGTTTTTAACATGGAGCTGTTAGCATTTTTAAAGATGGTGTTCCTTGAAAACTCCCTACCCCAAAATTTTTGCCTCCGGTTTCTGATAATAGTAATTTGGAATCTGAAGAAACTGAAGTAGGAAAGAACTATGAGGAGTGTCATTGCTTGCTAAGTAAATTTTCTAATACACATTTTCATGTCTTTGTTAGGATCGAAGATGACAACCACCTTCACTGATTTATTTTTTTTGTTCATTACTGTATAATCAAGCATTTTCTCACTTTCTTTTCAAGCATTTTTTGGCTTTGAAAAGAAACAAAGTGAAAAGGAGCAGCAAATACTCTAACTCACATATCTGCTACTCACATGCATTCAGCACACATTTTCGTCTATTTAAAAAACTAAAGAGCAACCCTATTGCGGATGATCAGGAAAGCCAGCAATAACAGTGAGTGAACTGGATTCAGCTGAGCATTGTACATGAAAGCAAACATTCGACATTCTGAGCTAGGATTTTCTCCCTAGAGATTCAGGAATAAGGGCATTGGAGAGCTGGCAGTGAGGCAATAGCTTGCCCTGTTGAGCTCCCATTATAAGACACAATATACAAGGGTTCAAGTTCTTGGCCCAACTGTACCAAGTATGTGCAGGTCACATGCAGGTGTCCATTTAAACCCACTTCATTAAACTGGAGCATGGCTGTTTACAGACACTGGACTCAGCTTGACTTACGTATCCAAGTTTCAACTTAATCAGTGGTTCATTAAAAGAAAAGACATCCTGTAGCAGGGCCTTTCATACAAAGTTAAGGAGGAATTCAGCCATTTTCCTTGAGCAGAATGATTATTTCAAGATCTACAAGAAGTACTTCAGCATCTGGGGTGAACTTCAAAGCTGTGTAAAGCAGTGCAATAACAAGATTAGAAATGCAGTATCTTTTACTCATAGAGTAATTTCTACACATGCAATTTCTCTTCTGCTACTAATGAGAATAATTACTACATCTAAACTAGGAGCTTTAGAAAGCATAGTTAAATTTATGGATAGGTTTAGGGTTTAAAAAAAACAAAAACAAAACCCACTTTAGGCTTCTCAGCACACTTGAGACTAGTGAAATCCAGTCAAAGTTTCTTTTCAGTCACAACATCTTGTATTAAAAATAAATTAGTGCCTTAATTTGATTGCAACTTTATTTACTGTGGATTCAACAGCAAAATAATGATTTATAGCAGGTTGTTTATTAACTTCAGGCTTAAAAAAAAGAAGTATTCTGAAGATCTCATGTAGGAACATCTTTGTTATCTGTTAAATAAACTACAGGTCCTGCTCCTTGGGTATAAGCATGTTTTTTGAAGTGGATGTTCTAAAATATTTTTCTGATATTACAAATATTTCTCAGCTTCCTTTTCAGGTGTCTTTGGAGCACCTTTTCTGACAGAAGAATCAGCAAATCAATTTATACGACTTAAACGACACATACTATTTTCTCAGAACTACTGGGACCCAAGCAGCAGCCAGGATGCATGGGGACACACTGTGGCTGAATGGGTATTTGCTTCCATCATCTTGCAGCACCTATTGAAAACAAAACAAAACAAAACCAAAACAAAACAAAAAACAGGTTTGGGATTAACACTGAACAGTAACCCTTGGGTCAAGGGGGGAAATCTGGTTTACCAGTGCAGGCAAAGTTGCTCAGTAGTCACAAACTGTATTTATTCAGTATCAAAGCTCATAATACTCTTTTCTGTTTTGATCTACTTCAGGTTAGTAAATCATGGACAGGTTTAAGAGACACAGCACAATACTACATGGACTTGGTTCCTTTTGCCTTTGATCCTTTGACTGCTAAGTATGACGGGATTTCTCAGCAGAGCATTTCATAAACTCAGAATGTGTTCGTGTACCTAAGTAAGTAGAATTGACCAACGTAACAGTGCTGGCAATTGGGTCCTAGTGGCATAAGTTGGCACATGAACAAACCTGATTATAAGAGATGTCTTGAAAAATTAAAGAAGATTTGTTTTTCCTGTCCAAGTTTTATAGTTATTTAAATTGTGGCAAGTTCTTTTTTAAGTATGCTTTGGAAGAATTCATTAAAAGCTTAAAGAATATACATCTTTTTTAAAAAATCTACAGAAGCTAAACTGCAGGTATATATCCTACGTAGCTGATTTTAAAAGCAGACAGAAAGCAATTCCTGAGGAGAAAAATAAAAGATAAAACCCTCATCTATTTCAGTAACAAAACTATATTCAGTGTGGAATAAGACCTCAGAACAAAACAGAGAATGAGACATAGCAGTTGGTGAAACCCATGTTTATAGATGAACACACAAGTACATGAAACAAAGTCTCAAATTGTCATAGAGAAATTGTTTATGACTGTGCTAAAATGTACACATTTTTGGGACATATTGTTGTCAAATTTAGGGAAAAACTACTAGCTGATTCAGTTTGACAAGCATATAATACACACATTATTCCTACAAAACACTTTTCATACCCAAATACTGTAGTCCTTTGAAATGGACAGGAGTGGGTAGAACTAAACTCATACAACTTTAAGTTTCAGTACTTAAAATAGTAACTAAAACACATCAATCTGATCAGCCTAATTGTAACGACCAATAGAAAAACGAGGTAGGCTTCTTCTCATAATATACTTTGAACTGAATATGCTTTGAATTTTACTGACTTAAAATTAGCTTTCCTTTTGAAAGCAAGTTTCATTTTGAAATGTGGCTTTTGAAAAGCACTTTTTCGTGAGATAAGAATTTGATTTGGAGAGTCTAAGATTGAGCTTTCTAGGACTATTCCATCTGAAAGATGATGCCAGTTTCACTCACTGAGCAGAAGCAAAGTAGAAGAGAACAGCTAAAAGTCATGATTTCCCTGCCCTCCTGCCAAGCCTTCAGCTGGTGTCCTTGTGTGACTGGAAGGAAGCTCCATTTCTAATACCGATATGGGCAGAAGCTTTCTTGACTTGCAGCAACTACTTCTGTCTTATGACAAATGTGAAATTACCTGAAGACTCTTTATCCAGTTTTCTGAAAAAAAACCCCACTCTATTTTTCCATCAGAAAAACTATTCAGATAGAAAATGCCTAACCAACTGCATCTAATTATTAGTTGTTCAATACATATGTCTGAAGGCTGTGATCCTGAGCTCTGCCAGGCATACTGCAAGATGAGTTCTCCCTCCAGAACAATAATCCCTATGATTATCATACAACAGGATTAAAGCCAGTTTACAGAAACACAATTATAGGTACTCCCACCGAAGCATGTTTATGATTTCAGAGCAAGGCTGGTTAACTCCCAGACTGAAATAAATTTCCCAATGTTAGTATGACAGAAATTAAGGTCCAGAGTTTTTATGAAGGCATATAGTAGAAAACACATCAAGCTGGTAGTTACAAAAAACATTATGGATAAAGTAAAATAATTATTTTCAACCTAATGGTTCATGACTAGTGATATTTCTGAGATGGCCAACAAAAGCAAACCTATACAGCATACGCAGGAATCTGGTCCAGAAGCAAATATTCACAAAAGCATGCAAATTTCAATAATAGAGCTGCCGACAGGATCTTTAAATTAATTTTGCAAAATTTTTCTAAAAGTAATTTATTTCATCTTTTCCAGCAACAAAATTATATCTTACATGGATATGCTACAGCAGTCCGGGACTCACCTCCAGCAACAGACAAGGATGAGCTATTAAATCCTACATGTCTTGTATCTGACCATGTTAGGAAATGGCATGTTATATATTTGCTATTATGTATTTGCTATTATGTATTTGGTAAGATGACTTTATCTCATCCCACTGTTTAAAACCAAAATGAACATGCTAATTCTCTCAATACTGAATATTTTATATTCATAAGTAGAAGTGAGATGTAAGTCCTGGTAAATTGAATAAGAAGTTGAAGACAAGACAACCATTAACTTTTAGCAGATTATGTTTAAAATACCCTGTGTTTTCAGGTAAAACATTTTTTGACTAAACAATTGTTTTTAAATGTGAATTCCTGCTTCTGACTGAAAACCTCATTTTTATTTCTCAGTATTTTAGCTTCATTTTTAAGAGGCAATTAAGAAATGGAAATCAGACTCTTTGGGTGGGTAAGAGAAGTAGAGCCTATTTGCTTCAGGTTTGACTTATAAGAAGAGTATATTTCTGTACTTCAAGGGCATTTCCATTTTTTCAAGTGCTGGGGCAAATTGGTAGGTATTATAGGATACACCCGTATCACAACTATGCTTTGTTTTCTGCATTTAAACTTCTGTACTTGGTCTTGAATGCCAAAACCAACTGAAGCTGCATCTACCATTGAGAGTTGTTTTTTCTTACTCTGTGGAAAGTAGGAGCTGGTGGACACACTTATGCACTGCTCCTTTTCTAATAAAAGTGATTATGACAAAATGTTCTTTATGCCAAGTTCTTGAGTCTGGAAATTTCCCCATTCCTATCCATTAATCTGCCTTATTTCAGGATATCTTTGAATAAAGGATTGGGCACCCACATTTCTTTTATGTGTTATTAATACAACAAAAACTTCTGACCTTGGTCAAAATTTCTGCATGGGCAAGAAGACCTGTTTGGGAAACCAAACTGTATGGTAACCTTAAGGGCAGGGTAGGTGAGGCAGGCAATTTTTGCTCACTTTTTATCCCCAAAGAGCGGGCTCTGTGTGTTAGGTGTTTGAGGTTCTTTGTGAATATGGACAGTATAGTCACTGGAACAAATTCAAAGATAATCATAGAATCATAGAATAGTTAGGTTGGAAAGGACCTTAAGATTATCTAGTTCCAACCCCTCTGCCATGGGCAGGGATGCCTCACACTAGACCATGTCACCCAAGCCTCTGTCCAATCTGGCCTTGAACACTGCCAGGCATGGAGCATTTACCAGTTCTTTGGGCAACCTCTTCCAGTGCCTCCACCACCCTCACAGTAAAGAACTTCTTCGTTATATCTAACCTGAACTTCCCCTGTTTAAGTTTAAACCCATTCCCCCTTGTCCTATCACTGTTGGACCTTCTAAAAAGAAATGCACGTTCTGGCATTTTGGCAATCTCTACCATACTCCTAGGCATGAAACTATCCTTAGGCCATTATTAATTTCCCTGCATAAGACAATGGGCCTGAAATTGCCAATATTCATTAGCTAAGCTGAAAATTCATTAATCGCTTGAAAGAGATGAATGAGGTGCAAGTTCAGTATTTGCCATGTAGAATTTCACATCTTCAGTCACACTACTTAATTATGAATAGTTCATTCAAAGGTAACGGGTGATAAATGATGTATAGACTGAAAGACCTCACTAGTTGAACAGTCATGGCCTGTCCCTTCTGTCCCCCTTCCCTGTATTGCTTGATCTTGGATAGGTGAGTGCTCTAGATCCTAAACCTTCCATTATTTGCATCAGTAACAGTGCCTGCATGACCAATTTACTGAAACTCTTCAATATATAGCAAAAAGCACGACTGTATTGACTTTTATTTTAAATGGATATAAAGTAAAAATAAAAGGATCTGCCTCCTCCACCTATCTCCTTGCTGGTTCCAGAGATACTGCCACTCTGCAGGCAGCAATGCCCAAGCCACTTGGGCATCAGCTCCTGAAGTACTGCTCTTTTCAGCCCTGCCTCTCTAACGGATGGTGTTGCTGCCAGGGCAGGGGTTTTGGATCTGCTTGAGAATTAGCTACAGTTTTCATGCCTGCATGGTAAGTTAAACCAAAATGGGAGATAGTTCAGGAGTTAATTCGCAAAAAGACAACAGGCATCCCTGGAGTGTGGATGACAAAGTCCACTAATGACGTGGAAGGTAAAATGAAGTGTGTCTTACCTCATCTACTATCAGCTGATGAGGTAACTGCCCAACCTTTATGAACTGTTTTATGGTTGTCAGAGCCATAAAATTAGAATAGCCACTGCCTTAAATCTATTGCCATGATGACAGTCTTGCATAAGGCTGGCTTTGTAACCAAAACATCAGACAAAGCCAGGGGATGCAATTTGACAGTTCTGTTGTACTTAGACATGACTAATTCCTTTAAAGAAGTTGTTCTGAAAGCCAGAGCCTCAATCTGCAAAGCCATAGCTTCAAGCTAATGTCACTAATTCAGATAATTAGTCTTGCTGAATTAAATGGGAAGAATTGTGCATGCATGAGTAGCAGTGGAGGATGAGGTGCTTATTTCACGTTATCAAAATACATGCCACTCATGACAATGAGCAAATGGCTTTCACAAGCACTTGACTGTGAAACTCCTTCCTCTGCATTTATTAATAACCAGGAAAAATATTTACCCTGTGAATTTCCTTCCCTTATTTATCTTCACATACTATTTCAGCTCTTTAACACAAGTAACTTTGGACTGAAGTCTCTTCCAATCCTAACAGTTCTGTGATTCTGTGACCCTTCTTTACTGCCTTTTCCCACACATCTTCATGTTGCCACCTACAGTTTTTCTGTCTTTGCTTTTTCTACTCAGCACAGATACACACGCAGCTCCTTATCAATGAAAAATCCAAAGAACAGGGCTGAGGGTGGAGAGATTCCTCAGGACACAGGATTTTTGCTTCTAGCACAATGGAGAGCAGTTTCTCTAAGTAGTTACTGAATACCACAACTGTTTTTAAGGGAACATCCCCCCCCATACTGAACCCTAAATGACATAAACACCTAAACTCCCTGAGGCCATAGGCAGCAGTGGTCCTGGGGGAAAGGGAGAACAGGCAGAGAGGAAGAGGAGTCACAGAAAAGCTTAAGTCAGGGTTGTCTTCAGAGAGACATTAACAGGACAGATGTAGAAAGACATCTGCCAGACATTCCTGAGTTTCCAGCTCTTTTCTGAGTGCTGTGACCAGGATGACTAAGATCAACAGAATGACAGAAATAAAGATGCCCAAGTATCTCCTGATTACTTGCTCCAGCAGAAGCACTTCCTTAAGCAAAGCACTCACAGGGTCTTCCTCCCATAGGGGTTCTCCAGTGCTGTGCCATTTCAATCATGCTGCAGCCCCTTCCTCAACCAGAGCACTTGCCTATTCCCTCAGCTTCTTAGATCCCTAATTTTGCAAAGCCTAGGGCAACCAAATTACCTTTGTGATCTCTGCTACTTTGTCAAGTCAAATTGAAAACAACCCATAGGTTAAAAATTTCTGCAGGTAGACATAGGGGATAAACGCATGCCTACCCATGTAGACATTATGACAGTAGGATCCTTGCTTCATTAGAGAACCAGGTGAAAGATTCAGGTGTAGTCTGATGTGACAGGAGAAGTAAAAGACCGCATCTCTCCAATAATAATTAAAGAAAAAGATTAATACTTCATTGGCTTTCCCTTAATGAGAAAAACAAGTAATTCCAAACAGGACAAATAGGGAAAGCTGTAGAACCCAAATAACCTATATATAACCCACATTACAAATGCTGAATGCAGGGTAAGTACTAAGATGCACTGTTATCTATAAGATCAGCAAAACAGGTGAGTATATAGAGGTAATGAGAAAGAACCATTTATTTTGTGAGCTGAAATGGTTTCTACTATTTGTAGAACAGTGACATTTGGTTTTCAATGACAGATCTACACACTACTTCATCACTGTGTTAATTCATATGGTTGAACCGGGTCTTATATGATCTTAATGCACTTTTTGAGCTTGCATCACACTTGTTATGCACTTGCTTTGCACTTGATCTTCTGCTGTCTTAATTTAATCCAAAACAGCCAAGACAAAAATATTCATCTAATCTATAGCTGCTGCTGCAACCTTCAATGCCAGCAAAAGTGAGCTGTGTTCAAAGCAATTTTATGTTGGCTGATTAAATATACAAACCACCCACCAGAGGCAGGTGCACGGCCACAACCATTTCATGTAAAGTGGAAATAAATTATTAGTGGTTTGCATCATCCATAGGAAACAGTGAGATCAGCAGTTAGAATGTAAAGGTAGAAAATTATCAAAAATTGAAAAGTTCAGCCAGGAAAAGAAATAAGCATTCATTGTATGTGATTATTATCTTAAGTAAACAAACATCAATAACTCCTATTCTGCCCCAAAGACTCTTGAAGAGTCTTTGAGCCACTTGCTCACTCCCCCCCCATCTTCCTTCTCCCCACTCCCGGAGGGATGGGGAGGAGAATCTAAAGAATGTAACTCCCACGGGTTGAGAGAACAGCTCTCCAGTAGCTAAGGTATAATACAAACCACTACTGCTACCAATAATAATGATAAGGGAAATAACAAGGGGAGAGGACACAACCGCTCACCACCCGCCGACCGATACCCAGCCCGACCCGAGCAGCGATCTGGGCCTGCCGGGTGACTCTCCCCAGTTTATATACTGAGCATGACGTGCTGTGGTATGGAATACCCCTTTGGCCAGTTTGGGTCAGGTGTCCTGTCTCTGCTTCCTCCTGGCTTCCCCTCCTCCCTGGCAGAGCATGAGACTAAGAAAGTCCTTGGTCAGAGTAAACATTACTTAGCAACAACTAAAAACATCGGTGTTATCAGTGTTTTCCCAGACTGAAAGTCAAAAACACAGCACTGCACCAGCTACTAAGAAGGAGAAAAAATGACTGCTGTAGCTGAACCCAGGACATATGTATTTCAAGCAATGTGACATCAGAGCTGTGGACCCTATCTTCCACCAGCTGGAAAAAGAATAACGACTTTCATTACAAGAGGTGAGTGCTATCAAGCTGGACATCTGTAAAAGTGATTAACTAACGTCTATTCCCTTTGAGCCTGCACAGAAGTCACACCCTACCACAGCACCAGGCAGGCTCAGTGCTCTGTCTCTGGCTGTCTTAGAGATTAAACAAATGTTCACTGAACCACATAATGTGAATTTAACTATCACCTCCCTAGGGGACCAAGCTTTCCCTATGCCAGTATTAGTCCATGCAGGGGTAGGGGAGGAAGAAGGGACAGGCTGGTGCACTTCAGCCTTCCAGGATCAACTCGTGAAAGCTTCTTTCTCTACAAGGTGTTACATGATAGTCAGCTTGGAGAGACACTTCTTATTCAGCTACTTACTCACAGTCATACAATCACTGCTAAGGTGATTTCATGCCAGTCACTGCCTCCTTGGCAGGACTGAATAGGCAACTGAGATCCTGTCTGAATAATTCAACTCTGTCCTGGTAGTGACTGAAAGCTACTGCACAGCAGGGAACTAGTTCAGGGAAGGCTTAAAAAACATCCTTACAATTGCTGTCAATATTATTACCATAAATTCAAGGCCTGATTGTGCAAGGTGCCATGAGAAAGCAGTGAGTCTGGCATGTTCAAAATGCAGGTAGAACTGTCTAAGGATGAGAAAACAACCACAGGCAGAAAGTGGCTAAAAAGACAACCATGGATGTTGGCAGTGGCTGCTCAGCACTGCAAAATAACTGATAACTTCAGATAAGCGTACAAACAATTCAACCAGGGTCACTATACTTTGTGGACTATGGAAATAATTTTCCTACAAATAAGAAAATCTCCTTTTTTGATACTCAGGGTTACACAGCTCCCTACTCCTTTCTCATCCTCTCTTCCCCAGGCTAAAGTTTATTTTTGTTCCCTCCATAATTACCAAAGGATTAGATCTAGCCAAAGTACATCCACAGGTACTGTTTATAGCAACCACAGATTATTATGTGCTTCACTAAAATGTTCAGGCTGCATTGATCTATCAGGTCAACTGTGTCAGGAACACCATGCACAGCAGCAATTACAAAATAAGAAAAATACAAAAAAGTCACTTTCCTTGAAACGACAGACTTTGTCATTAAGACATGCTTGTCTGAAAACAGGAATGGAAGCTGAAGGATTTTCAGAGAACTGCTTGTCTGACAGATCCCTCTTTCCCCACAGTAAAAGCTTCAAAACTATCTTATTAGTGGGAGCAGTGACAATGAAGGGCAGGAAATTATTTGAGGTGGGCAGAGCCTTTCTTTCCAGGTCTAAACTAACACTTAAAATTACGTGCCTGGAAATGAAGGGGCAGCCAGCACACATGCTGAAAACATTAGGCACACCCTCCTAAAATCAGCTGTGTGTAGAACACTTAATGGGTATGTGGAGATGAACATATAAAGAAGCTGCATTGTCTGCATTGTAGCTGGTTGATTGGAACAAATGAGTCCCAGGAGAACCAGGAATAGGTAAATGCATTTGTCTCAGAAACTCACTGGATTGCCTGGGCCAGCCAAGTTTTCTCTGAATCTTTTTGAATTAATCTGCCCTGAAAACAGCTGTCTCAAGACTCCTGCTACTATTAGCCCTATTTCTGAGAGAAATTATTTGAAATTGTCAATTTTGGTTCTGAGCAAAGACTGAAAGTAGCTCATCTATGCCAGTAAGTTGGCTGACAAAGGACTGAATCTGCACATTGCATTTGGCCCTGATACTAGCGATAAGCCTTCTTTTACAAGTCCTGCAGCACCAGGTCTCGATCAAGTTAAAGAGCTGATCTTACCATCTTCTAAAATTGGACATCATGAAGTCTGTATATTCATATAGAAAATGGCTCACGACAATGAAAGGTGCAGCCATGAATTTGTTATCTTTCTAGTAAATCATATGATGTGTAACAGCACTACTAATTATTATGTCTAATGAAAATAATGAATTACAAATATTGCTGTCTCATTATTTTGTGACAGGATTGTTATTAACTTGTGACTACACAACAGTTTTATAGAAAGACTCCTTGAGCACAAGGCTATATATATGCCTGATGAAATTTCTTTTTATTTTTCCCCCCATTGCTTAAATTGCATAGCAAGCAAGTGGCCACAATGGAAGGGACCACTGAGCGACTGCTAAACTGTGGGCTTTACAGTTCTCCAAGCTTACATTAACACAAGTGAATATATAATCACATAATTTTTTTTCAAACCCAGATATGTTGGCTGTTAAGGTGACATAACAGTGCAGTGAGAACATGGCCTTCCAGAAAAAGGTTGGAAAGTGTCATCAAATTACAAGGTGGTAATGAGATCTGAGGGGGGTTTTCATCATGTATAGATGTCCTGCTAATCTGATATGCCAGTGTCAGACTGCACTTCCACAAATACTTAACAATAGCAATTGCTCAGTAGAAACATTGGAGAGAGATGAATCCGTGCAAAGATTGCACAAGTAGACTAGAAGAATCATTACAATAGACAGATACATTAACAGGCTAGCAGAGTACCGTTAGTGTGCAAAGTTCAGTTTTTCCATTTCATCTCTTCCCTGGCGAAGGTGGTCTGAATAATTTCAAGGAAATCAGAGCTATGATTTTTGTCCATTATTTTTTGGTGTTTTATTTATTTATTTATTTTTTTGTTTACAGCTTTTTTTTTTTTTGTTTTTAATATTAAAGTTTTTTAAAACTACAGAATCATATTTTACTGCAGAGTCCCTAGCTACAGTTTTTCCTGCTGATTATATTGTGTTGTCTTTGTTTCTAAGTGAAATGATTATATCTCCTACTGGGTATTCACTTTATTGACCATCAGAAAAACAATTAGAATTCTCAGCCCACAAATATTCATGCATGGACACTCATGCCACTTGAACTCGAGCTGAAGTTGAGAATGAAGGCAGGCTACTCTAATTTTTACTTAATTAGGCATAAATACCCACCTGAATTACCCAAATTACCTTCCATGTTCTAGCAGAGCCACTTTTTAGCAGTAGCCCACAGCTGTGGCCATGCTTGGCCCACATACACAGTAAAGACTTTCTTTAAGCATTTTTAAAGGAGGTCATTTAGTCAAGAGGCTATAAAATTAACTTAAATTTGCAAAATGACTTAATATGAAATGGCCTTGTAGAAAGGCCAACCACCACCACCAGTGGTTCTCCAGGCTGTAACAGCTTCTGGACAGTTTTGTTTTGCCCTATGAAGCTCCAGCTTGCTTGAATTAACTGTGTAACTGACATTTTCTTTCTCTGCGTAGTATTATCATAACTGTGTGAGAGAAAAATCCTTCCCAAAAGATCCTCAAGTTTTACAAACTATAGGGGAAGACTCAGGAGTTTCTTCTTGCAAGACAATGTCACTCATGAAAGTCATTCTTCTACACATCATCTGATAAAACCCAGGTCTTAATCCTTATACCTCCGTAAATACTAAGATCACCCCTCAAAAGTAAGTATCAGTCAGTAGTCAGCCTAAATCAGTTAATTACCATCATGCCTCACCTCAAGAGTTAGTAATGAGCTGCGTGTACTTTTCTGATTTAGGGGTTTAGTCAAGTGTGATCAATTTTTGAACTTGTATCCAGTAGAAAATACAGCAGATAGAGACATTTCATGATGAAAGGTTAATGCTGATACATCTGGAAAGAGAGCAGAAGAAAATGGAGGTGTTACTCCTTGGTAACTCCAGAAATAATTATGTAAGGTAGTTAAATACCAGATAGGGGACATAACAAGCTACAGGAATATTCCCTGAGCTTCTCCTCCAAAAAGGAGAGTGAGTCTTTATTTAGTGGAAACACATCCTCCTTAACACATCAGAAGGAAATATGGTTTGGGAGGGTAAAAAAATGGATCAAAAAATAAGCCTGTGTCTCCTTCCAGGAGAGCAGATCGGCCATGGGAGCGAGTGGGTTTGGTTGGCAAGAGCTCATCTCCAGCAGATGCAACCTGGAGCCCAGGGCACACATGAGGACAAAGCCTCTGAGGAGGTAAAGTGTCTGTACAAGGCAGCTGGAAATGGGAAAGCGGGGGATGACCTTTTAGATTTAGTTTTAACAGATTTGCAGCAATTTCCTTGCATTTCCTCAGAACTGGCTTTTGTAAGCGTTTGTGCCAGTGTTCTACTTTTTTGGATGCTGCAGACAAATCCCTTCATTTAGCGTTCAATTGAACATTGTTTGGAAAGTAGCTGCTAGATAGCAGGAGAGCGTGCAAGCATTTTGTGCAAAAGAGCACAACAGCAAGCGGGAGGGCAGGGAGGAGAAAAGATGGAATGTGGCATGTGCAAGTGGAGGGGAACAGCGGTCACAGGAAAGACTGTGATTCTGATCCCATTTTTCTGGGATTTGGAAACTCACAGGGCCCCAGGATTCCTCTGGCACCAGCCCCCCTTGGTGAGGACAAGGTCCAGCATAGCCCCTCTCATTGTTGGCTCCTCTGTCACATGGGGAAAGAAGTTATCATCAACATATTACTGGAACTTCCTGGATTGCTTGTGCCCTGCTGTGTTGTCCATCTAACAGATACTGTGATGGCTGAAGTCCCCAATGACGACCACGGCTTGTGAACGCAAGGCCACACCTATGTGTCTATAGAGGACCCCATCCTCTTGGTCTTCCTGATCAGGTGGCCTATAGCAGACACCCACTGTAATGTCACCTGTGTCTGCCCTTCCTTTAATTCTAATATATAAGCTGTCAATCAGCTCCTCATCCATCCCCAGGCAGAAGTCAATGCACTCCAGCTGTCCACTGACCTAGCGGGTGACACCTCCTCTACTTGTGTCCCCAGCCTGCCTTTCCTGAAGAGCCTGTACCCTTCCATTCCAGCGCTCCAGTCATAGGAGGCATCCCACCATGTCTCTGTTCCGGCAAGGTTATAGCCCTTCAGCCTCTTAACTCTTGCATGTTCACCATGCTGCATGCATTGGCAAAGAGGATTTAAGGTGGGTCCCTGATCAAGCTGGCTTACTGGCAGGAATGGCTGCAAGTCCCTGAATGTTGCTCTTCAGGTGCTCCCTTACTGTCCTGCAATGCCTCTCCAGGATCTGGGCATCTCCTACTGGCACCAGCATCAAACTGGTAGGAGTAGGATTAGACCAAGGCTTAGCTTTCATGGTTTGTGAAGTACAAATAAAATCAACACCCCCCAAAAAACACCAAAAAACCAAACCAACCATCACTGCCCCAAAACTGCCTTAATAATCTACTATTGTACTGTCATTTGACAATGATCAAACAGAAGAAACTAAATAGGGAAAATGACCAAATTAAAAGGCTTGGATAAAATTTCTTTCTTCAAAAAATGGCTAAATTTTTGACTAATCCCTTTTTCATCCCTGCTGTTTCATGAATACCACGCATTCTTGTATTCAAATTACCCCTTAATTCTTTTTTTAAGGTAGTGAAACAGCCCTGACCTTTGGCTTTTAATTTCACACCAGCTTGAAACAAGACACAAACTTTCCTATGAATACAGCTCTGCTATAGCCTGCCACAGTTCAACAGCTCCTCGACAGCAGGGTTGTGACCATGCCCTTTAAAGCCTTCACAGTTTAAAGATCTTGCACACAGAACACACTTTTTCCAGGAAACTGGTTGCATGCAAGCCTTCTGTCCTCCTGCCTCTTTGTGACTTGCATTAGGCTGTTTTGGTTTGCTTTTTTAGGTTTTTTGGGGTTGGTTTGTTTGTTTTTTTTGCTAACATGGGGAGGGCTGAGCAATTTAGTCACCCAGTGGACTCTTACCATTACATGAACAATGCTAACAGTGTATCACTGTGCTACTTCCTACCTTAAGTAGGATTAATGGAATAAGGTAAGACAGCTGAAAAAAGACCACAGAGGAGACTCAAGCCTTTATCTGAAAAGGGCTCAGGCTGTGCTCTGAGATTACTCACATGGCTGCAGTGGCATCACCCTATGCTAAAGCTTTACCTTCCGACGAAACTGGGGCAGGATTGTAGGGTTTTTGCCACACAAGCTTGGACAGAGGAGACTTGGGTAGGGTCAAATCAGGAATGGGATGTTTTTTAAACAAGAGCCACTGTATTTGTGGTCTCCCGGTTTGTGTCACCGACAGCCAGGAGAGGAGAGGGAGAAGCCAGCCAGGGCTCTGGAGAGGCAGCTCCACCTTTGGCTGGGGGAACCTACAAGGTCAGGAGAGGCAGCCTCACAGACTGTTTGAACTCACGATTTGTGCAGAGTCTTGTTTCTAAAGAAATCTAGCTCACCAGGGCTTTTAGGTGTCACCATGGAGGAGGTATCTGTGCTGAGGGCATCACTCCTTCCTGTTCCTGGCTTCCCTGCTGTCCCCCCACCCAAAGGTTTCCAAGGAGCAATGCACAAGTTAAGAAAGCCCCCCTGAAGGCACCTGAGGTTCTGGACTTGGGTTCCACATTAGGCTATTGCTCAGGCAGTAAAAATATTTCTTTTTTTTTTTTAAAAAAAGGCCATTTTATAACTCTAGCAATTCCCTCCTTTGGAAATTTCTGATAAACCCCATTGCTTATCTCTCAGAGAGCAACTCCACCTCAAAAATCACTTCTTGGAAGAGTGGTTACGGCAAAGAGCAAACTCTCTATTTCTTCTTACACCTCCCACACAGAAGTGTCAGAAAGGTACTGCCAAAACATTTTCTTTGATGACTGGCAACTTGCTTGCATGCCAAGAGAAGGGAACTTGTAAGAACATGCAAAAGTGTAATCTTGCCATTCCCTGCCTTTCAAAAGTTTTTAAAAGATGGTAACTACTTCTAATTGAGTTTGAAGCACAAAGCTGCACTATATTGATTCTATTTTGTTTTTTAATCTTAAGCAACTCACCCATGTCTAGTCTTCTACCTACAACATGAACAAGAGTTAGAATACACCATGAACAGGTAAAATTTAATTAGCTAACACTTGCTTATTATTCTCAATTGCCATTTACATTCCCCATACCCTGCTTAGGAAATGACAGCATCTCTTCTACAGTTCAAGTGTTGTTTATCCCATCAGCACTTTGTCAGAAACAAACATCAGATGTGAAGGAGCCCGCACCGCACTAATTGCTCATTGATATCCTAGTTAGGCTTACCAGGCTTTTATCAAAAACTCGTACAAAAAAGACACTGCAGACCAGTATCTATCCTGCAAGAGCCATTTTAACTACTTCATCCTGTTGATAAGAAGGTTTCTCACAGACAGAAGAAAGCACAGACGATATCCAAGCCTTAAGGTATTTCTTTAAAAACCCTACACAAGCCATTTTATATTTGAGGGCACAACTGTTTTTCCTTCAATCATGTGGAGAGGTAAGAAAGGTCTGTGATGTAGGAGTGATGGCAAAGTCAATGATTCTTATGTCAACATCCTTTGTCCAAATCTAATTTGATAGTGATGAAAAGGTGTCAGTGATTGCTCTACTTGAAATGAATTTATGGGTAAAACATTTGATGGGCAAGTGCTTAAAATAGGAAAGGTTTTCTTATGCCTGTTACAGCTTCAGCTGAGGATTTTTCTGTAGAAAAATAAAATACTAATACCCGTTCAGGCAAATAAATCAGCCCACACTGTTTAGAAGGGATCAGCTGATCAAAACCACCCAAACCAAACTCAAATAACTTCATTCGGGCCACCCTGCCTCTCTGCTATCACAGTAGAAATTTCTGATACATAATTCCTTCAACAAACCCATTTCCATCCCAGAAAAACAGCAAGCCTTCTTCACAACATCTCACAGAAAGATGGCCTCAAGCAACAACAAACGAGTATACAGAATACTAACCTCAAATTATTCTTTTTCCAAACTTTAATTCATGGTATTCTGTTTCTTCTGAAAAGCCATTTCACTCTTGACCTCCCATACAACCCTTACATCTGCTCCCCAGCTCTGAGGATTTTTGCAGAACAGACACAAATCCACTGCAAACAGGAAAAGGCACTTCTCTAAAGCACGCTTACCAGGGGCATGTCTTCAGCAATATGTGTTTAGACACACCTGTGTAATAAAGCTACAGATGAAGAAAGTGAAGCAATACTGTTTTTGATGCAGGCTTGCCCTTGGCTTTGGAGAAGTTAGGGAGATACTGTGACACAGATGAAGAGCTTTAGAACATGAGACAAAAGCAGGAAGAAGGCAACCAAGATGAATCATCATCTGGTCTTGGTTTGCAGTTTCTCAAGCCTTGCCCAGTTCCCCTACAATGGACACATTGGAACATATAAAAACAGAACTAACCCTATGAGTAACATTCCTCATCCTGCTCTATGCAAATACCACCTCTAAATTTACAGAATACAGTGGAACTGAGATCAGCTTAAAATTGAGGTGCACTGCAGCTGCTGGTGCTGCACAGACAGCTTAAAAAATCTAAACCAGAAAAAAAATGCTGGTTTGTAAACCACTGAACTCAAGCATGGTCTTCATGGCCCCTTTCTCTTTTCTAGTCAGGGACATCCTTTTTTAAGCTGAGTAGTAACTAATATCGGAGGAAGAGCTCCGGGATATTAACTGGTACATGCGACCTCTCAGATGCTGGGGAAGAAAAATATAAAGCATCTTTCCACAGATGGCTGGCTGCACTCATGCTAGTTCAACTTTCCGATCCCTTCCACTGAAGTCTGTTAGAGAGTAGGCACATGTTCAGGGCAGGCTTGACCAAAAACCAGGAAACCCACAGGAAAGATACGGTGTTCAAGTATATTAGGAACAGGCAAACTGGATGCTCTGACAATGGCTGCTCTGCATTTGTTTTGTCTTCCTTACAGGATTTATTTTTTAAACTGTTTATTTTCAGGTTTGGCTTAAGTGTCTAACTTCAACCAGAGATTTCCAACTCACAGATTTACATGTGCTTAGTATTTTTACACTTTTCAACATGAGGCATCCTGTGGAGACAGAAAAAAAGGGAAAAAAAAAAAAAGATTCCAAGTATGTTGCATCTCTGAAGGGCTGCTTGAAGATTTTTATTTTTACTGTGCAGACCCACACCCTGTCAACCATCACTGTAGCAGACTGCCATGACTAGAAATTTCTCCCTTAATTTTTTCTGAATTGCCAGCTAATGGAGGCCACATTGCAGAGGGAAGGATGCTGTTGCTGCTCACCCACCCATGGCCCTAAGTAAACATCAGGAGGAAACCAGTCCCACCCAAATCCCACTACCAAGTGTGTTTGTATGAGTGTCACCAATTAAGGCAGAATTTAGCCTGCAGAAAATTTCCAGCTGTACATGCCAGAGAAAACAGGCAGGTTGGTTTGGGGATCTCACAGGGATGTTTGTAAAGCTGACTGCAGGTAGCCTCAGGGTCAGGGGGAATAAGCTATTTATTTTTTTTTCTTTGTGAGCTGAACATCCCCAGTGTGTGTACTGGGGCTAGCTGGCATGGAGTTAATTTTCTTCATAGCAGGCCATATACTGCTGTGGTTTGGATTTGTGATGCTACCTCTTTTTTTGAGGTTGTGTTTTACCCTTTGCCCCTGCCCCATCGCTTTTCCCAGAAGCTGCATATCATGCATGTCCACCCTACCTGTGTGAGGGCTTCTCTTCTCCGCAACATTTCAGAGGAAATGGATGAGCACAACTCATTTGTGGCAACTTTATGTAAACAGCGAGGAGTGTGTGGCCATATGGAGTGGTGCACTGAGCTAACAGGCTGGTATGAATCCTCTTCTGGGAAGCCAATCTCCCTGTCAAGAAAAAAGAAAAACAAAGGAACTCAACAGACATGCACCCAGGATTCTCCAGATGATAAAAGCTCAAAATAAGTGGCACTACCATGCATATGCTGCATGTAAGCACAAGGACATTTACTTCAGGATAGTTGGCATAGAGTAACTTGAAGCATGATAACCCACTATGCTGCAGTTTATTGTTAGTAACTGCTCTGGTTGCAAAGAAGGATTTCGGCTATAGAGAGCTTTCCCTGAGGTTTAATGAGAGACCATAGGTCTCAGCTATGAGCAGCCCTGCTCACTTTAAGGACCACTACCTCACATGCCATCAGTGATGCTTTTAGATAGTATTTTAAGTCTTTTCCCTTTTCTAGTGCTTATCAAAGGAATAAAAGATGACCATGAAGATCTACAGGAGGACTTGATTAACAGGGTAGAGGAAGACAAAGGATGCATAAATCCATGAGAAAAAGTCTTTAAAGACAGGAT
Organism: Nestor notabilis; assembly: GCF_000696875.1. Lineage (NCBI taxonomy): Eukaryota > Metazoa > Chordata > Aves > Psittaciformes > Psittacidae > Nestor > Nestor notabilis. The sequence continues at coordinate 11,243 of NW_009940947.1, read as the reverse complement.
AAAACTGTAAAGTAACATGTACACATGAAAGGAGATGCCAATATTTAACATTTCACTGAGGGAGCTCTGGCTTTAAAAGTTTGGAGGGCAGTGTGGACAGTTTCTAATATTTCAAAACAAGCTACTCCAATTTAACATAACAACATTAAAAAACACACTGAAAGAAGGGAATGTTAGGTAGAGACACACCAGCAACTTTCAGTCATACCTCAGGGTAAACCATATGACACCACCAAAATCTGCAACTTGTTATCACTTTTTTCCCTCAACTGTGCCATTTTCACGTTGGTCTGCAAATCATTTCTGTGACCCCAGACTGTCACTAGAAAGAACTATACAAATGTTCTTATAAAATAAATATTTGAGCAAACCACCTATGGTATTAGCTAATTCTGGTAAATACTAAATTCTCCTCGTATTTATTATTTTGTTAATAATTGCACTACAATTATCAAGTAATGGCATCTTCAGTTGCATAATTCCAATTTTCCAACATTCTGCTGCTGGCTGTACAATTTCTAACTTCTCCCTCTAATAAAGCACTTCCCTTTATTCAGCAGGTGAAGTAAATCTCATAAGTTTCCATATAAAAACTACAATCTGTTTTACTTTTAAAATTAGGATTAAAATTCAACTGTCTGAATAGGATCTAAGACTTGGAGTTCAAAGGAAAAATACCAAACTGACACACCTAAGAGTTCAAGCTACTATTCTCTCACTTCCATATCAGCATCCCAAAAGATTGTTCATACCTCACAGCTCACAACTGCATCTTCTTAAGGTCATAAACTTGATTGTCTCAATAGATACTTACATTTTCATGCCTGAAAGATGTCAGTGGATATCCTTACTAACAATTACACACTTATTGGTAGGAGCCACCCCCACGTACCTATGTACTTTAAAACAACCCTACCATATTTTGGCATGAATAGCAGGACCCAAATCTATCAGCTTCTAAATCAGAAGCCTTCTCATCTTCATGCTGTGTGGTTTGTTTCCTGTAGCTGTTCCTTTTTTAACATCAGCCTAATAAATCTTTATCTAGGTGAGGATAAATATAATTGAAAGAAAAACTCTGCCTTGACCAGCAAAGAAGAGGGAGTGCAATGGATCTTAATGACCCTTTCCTGCATCTGCTTTCAAGTGCTGTGAATTTATAATGCAAACATTGAACTGTCCTGAATTGAATGAAATCAAGATAATTCAAGGACAAAATCTTGTTTGCAGCCAATATAGATATTTGAAATTTTCTCAGCAGTCCTTTAAAAATCTCATTACAAGCTGAAATGGGTATTATTTCTTGTAGCGCTCCCACAGTCCACGAATTTCTTTGTGTTTCATTATTTGTGTTCTGAATACAGAGGTGGGATTTCCCACAGATAAACTACAGAACCATGTAGGATACAAGATATTTGTAAATAATTATTTGGTTAGTTTATTCACTAAAAAAAAAAAAAAATACCTCCTGCCTGAAACACTTAGATCTGGATATCACTCCAAACCAGGAACAGTACACAAAGGGCTTCAGTGAGTTCTGTAGCATAACGAGAAGACTGTAGCTACTTCTAATTCAAATCCAGGGTTAGCACTTGACATTTTAATTTTTATGAGATGATAGGTAAGCAGAATATATGGTCTGTGAACTTCTTTTTTAACTCCCTTATTATAACTACAAGTATCCCACTAAGAAGCAAAGTATCAAAGCTGCAATTTGAAATAAATTGCTGGGCTTCATATCATGTATCCAGACCAAAACAATAATAAAAAATAACCAAAACAAAATAAATAAAAAGCCCCCAAACCCCCAAACCAATCAACCAAACCACAAATCAATCCAACCCAGAAAAAGTATCTTGTAAGTAATTGAAAGCATGGGTTTATATTACAAAATGATCTTGTCTTGCATTCTATAAACAGCAGGATTGCTTTAAAACAAAAAAGGTGACTAATTTTCTGTCTACCGTGCAAGCATGCTGAACTTGTTATTATTGCTGTACGCAGGGAGTTCTTTTATATGTTTCCTTTGGTCATATTGCTAAAGGGAAGACTATTGTTCAGTTGTGAAACATGGCTGTGGCTTGGGAGCCCAGTGGGAGAGAATGGGGAACCTTCTGCTCTGCAGAAGACCAGCTTTGCAGATCAGCTTAAACTAAGCTCTTAATAGGGACAGAATATTATTTAGCTATCATTGCAAATTGTGTGACAGTATTAATACAAATGTTCTGCAAAGATAATGGCCAGCTCTGCTTATCTGCCACAGTAATTAAAAAGGTCAAATAAAATAATATTAAGATAAATTTCACTGCTTTTTATGATGGAGATTTTCACAGAAAACTCACTTCTTACAGCTTTAGCTTCAACTTGTAACTCATTTTTGAAAGCTGATGCCATGCTGAATTTTAATAATATGGGTAGTATATATTTTTATGCTGCATTAATTATACATTTACAACTCCACAGAAGACACCCTTGAAGAGGCCAAATACAGGAAATACCATCTGGAACTGGAGCCAAATTAAAACAGTGCCTAGCACAACAGCAGCATTTTCATTAGATATAACTATTCTTGGCCAGCATTTGTACCCATTAAAATACCATCATTCTTCCTTAGCTCTCCTTCTTCCCTAGAGGGGTCCATGGATCTAGCTGACACTCCTGTAGGACTTACCACTTCTACAGAATACTAAACAAAGATCTAAATAATTTCTTTCCCCTGGCATCTTAATTAGGACAGCATGAAGTTCTACACTCTTATGTCATAAAGTCTAAAGTCACTGAAGAACCAGAATAAAGATACATTCACATGACCAGTTACCCTTATTTTATAGGGCTTTCTCATTCTATATCAGATTTAGTGCAAAACCCAGCCATAACCAAATTTCTGCAAAGATCTCCTCATTCAGACAGGAAGATTTTTGCTGGTAACACAGGACTGTTTTTATACACAGTCTCCTTTTTCTAGGAGACTCCTGCTGCTAGAAGGCACAAAAGCTTTAATTTTGCTTGGCTTGTTCATGAGCAGAGCTGTGGCAGGGAACAGAAAGAAGCATTAGAATACAAGGGGAGGGGGGAAGAAAATATAATCTCAATGCCAGTAAGAACAAACTGCTGATACGGCTGATCTTAAATCTTCTTCCTAGGTGGGAGACTGTAACAGAAAACAGCTGAGATTTTCACCTTGGAAAATGCTACTGACCTGGAAAGGATATTAGAAAAAGTTACAACACTAGAAACATAATGCGGATTGTGCTTCACTGATATGGAAATAGGTAATAACAGCAATTAAATTAATGTGTGTCTCTACTGAAGTAGCTGATTTATTTTTTTTTTTCTCACTTTGCAACACCAAACTTAGCCAGAGGTATCATAGTTAAGGAATGAAAGGGCATTTTAAAGAAAACAATATTTAGCCAGCCACCATCTACATGATAGGCTCTTGCCTTAATTTCTGGTGTGAACCTATACACACATGCATTTTGTCATCCTCAGGTTTGACTTAGAAATTAATGCCAAGACGAATCTGTTCTTTGGATTAGACAGAAAGTACAGAATGTTGAATGATGAACTCAGCCATTTCTATGAAACTTATTTATGATCTTGAAGAAAAGTTCAAAATATCGAGAACAAAACTGTTAAATTTTGTGCATGTATTTTTGCTTATGTGGAGTTAGTTAGTTCCACAGTTCCAAAACTGGGGTATATTCAGGACCCCGACACTAGAAAAACTATGCAATTCATAAACCATGACATGCTGTAAGCAGTGGTAGGATTTTAGGTCAAAAAAGAGCAGCTGAATTCCTCCCAGCAAGATTTCTTTTCATCCTCAAATGTTTCTAAACTGCAGAGAGTTTTTAATTCATAAGAACCAAAGATTTAGAACAGCTCTTCATTTTGATGGGGGGCACTAAGAGGGATGACCGTTATGTGCATCCACAGCTCAGAACAGTCTGTATGCAGGTACCTGGGCCAGTCACTAGAAATATAAAGAACACAGAATGAAGTCCCTCTCTACCAGACTTAGTTAAAGGTTGCTGATTTCCCAGCCTGCATCTTTTTCCAAGCAAAAATTCCATTATGGACTGATAATTCTTTACCAATAGCACTAATGCTGGAGTATTGCAGGAAAAAGAAAAGAAATCCAGTGAGGTTTCTAAAAAAACTACCAACAATTTTCAATACTTAAAAATTGAGAAGTTTCTGACCAGCCCTAGTAATAGTGACAATTTGCAAATACAAGAGGTATGCTCTGGGAAACAGAAGATGTGAAGATCAATCTCCATATACAGAGAGAGGATTACGGTCTGGAGTTTTTTTACTCATATGGACCTGGAGTGGACCTTCTGTGGCATGAAATCCAGTTCCCAGGCATGCTTATAAAAGCTCTGATAATCTGATGAAGTTCAGTGTGTAGATATGAAGCACATTTGCAAAAGTGAACAGAAGGCTCTACATTCCACCATCAATCCCTTCACACGAAAATGGGCAAGAACTCAGAATTCAGATAAAACACAAAATCTCACTTCAATGCTGAGTAGCACTTACAACTGAGCTCTTAACTGACTTCATTTTCATTGGCTGCACTTTTTTTGTGATACAGATAGGTCTACAGTGCAACATAAGGTAAATACATTCTTGAATTTCTACTGTCATTCACCTCTCATAATTCTAATTACTGCCTGAAGTGTACTTTTGCAAAATCCAATTGGTGTAAAGATTACCATACGAACCAAACTTCCTTATATTCTCCTTCTCTTGACACTCCATCCACATGCACTCTCACTACAATTCTTCCCCATGGTAAATTAGTACTATGGATACATAAAAACACAATCTACAACTGAATAAACTACTGATTTTGTATGGGTTTTGTATTTAAGACTGGCCTTGCACTCTTTATGTATTTACCCAGAAGTGTATTTTACCTGCTGACTATGTTCTTCCCTACATCCCAAGAATAGAAGACTAATCACATTAGATACAATGCATGCACTGTCTTCTACTTTGTCATTATTCTTCTGGCAGATAACAGCGAACAATACCTGAGAGATACTCACAGGCTTCCATTAAGCACTGATCAAATGCTTGCCTCATTTTTCACATAGATGAATGTATTTGTGGTAAATAAGAAATAGAAGTAACACAGATTGAATATGGATAAGATGGAAATATTCCCTGATATGATCAAACCCAGCTGTATTTAAAAGGAAACGATGCAGGCCTTATCAGCTTTGATTTTGAGATGGGCAAGCTATTTTCATCTGTGTATCTCGGGAAGTTCATTAACTGTACCACAGAGTGTTGCACACAAGTTCCTGTGCTCAGACTTGAAAAGGCATAGGTAACCAACCTCTTGAAATATGTTCACTAACGTGTATGTAATGAAATATGTACACGTCTGTTGCCATGCTGGCTGCACGGTTGCAGTGCTCTTTGAAAGCCATCTTGGCACACTTCACAGTCACTGCCTTACTTCAGCATACCGGGCTGTGCATGGTGGACTGTACGTGGGGACTATTCCTGCTCAAGTGCTTTGATAGCTTTGGAGAATAAAATTTGAACAGACTGTCCCTCGTTAGACACTGACTTTAAGGACAAGCAGAACCTTTAGGCACCAAGGGAACAAAGTTTACTGGTAGTCTGTTTAAAGGACTGACAAATTTTTCACAGGTATTAAAAAGCAAAACCAAGAAGAAAGTAAAAGTGAGTATAGCAGAAGAAATGGATTATTTTTAGGCCATTAAACTGCACAAAATAAAATACACTCGTCCTGAATGCTCTGCATTTGGAAGCCAGGATAAATGTATTTAAAAAGTAAAGGGCAATGACATGGAAAAAAAATGCTGTCTTTTCGGCTCCTATTATGTGAAATGGTCCCAGTGGTCCCATGGCACTTGAAAGATGCAGAGCTTTCCTTCCCTTCAGAACATCTGGGATAGGCACCTTGGTTTAAGAAAGATGTCATTATTGCCAATTTTAGTGGAAACACATTTTGTTTCCAATCCCCATCAGGAAAAGGAAGGAGGTAGGTTCACAGAAAACAGGTCTGTGATAGAAGATTAAAAGGAAGCAATTTTAGAGGGGCAGGAAAGAGGAAGGCAATTCATGAAGAATACTCCAGGAATAGCTACACACAAGACGCCTTCTTGACATTAATGAATTTGTTGTACATGCCCATAATTATTTCCATTCACATGGAACAGGTCCAGATGCTTTCAGCATCCACAAATGAGAAGCAGAAGGAAGCAGAAAACAACCATATTTTGTTATGTCCAACAGTTAAAATCACTGGATAGCAAATAAATTATGCTAAGCGCAATTAAACACAGAATTAACAGTAATCATTTATAACATAACACAACAAGACAGCTGAGATAAATGAGAAAGGGCTTGCATTGTATCATATTGAGAGACTGAATGATACGTTGCCAAGGTACATGTTTACAGAAATAAGAACCTGAGGTCAAATAACTGATTGGCTTCAAGCCGTACATGTATTCATCTAGGCCTTGTTTGTGGCTGTTCCTAATCCCTTCCCGTGGTTTTGTGTGAGCTGGAAAACTCCTACTCTTGTAATAACTAAGTAAAAACTCCTTTGCTTGTAATAACTACAGCAAAACAAGAGGGAAGTATTTTCCCAAAGTAAATTCAGTCAGGGCATGTACAGCGCCTCATGGGCACATGCAAGCTTGGTCCGTGTGTGCTCCAGAGCATTCTGCCAACAACTGTAATCCAAGAGCCAAATGTCCAGATTAAAGTGGTCCAGGGGCAGGGTTGATATGTGCTTGGCTCCTCAACAGATCCTAAAAGCTTGGACCTGTGATGACAGTAATAAGGCATTCAGATTTGGTCAGCTTGAAGTGCAAGCACAGCAAATGCACACAAGCCTGAAAGGTACCATTTAGACTTTCTCACAGTCACAGCTACATTAGCTTTCTAAGGTTCAGGTTAAAAAAAGATCTCCTTTATCTGTTGCTGTAACAGCTCTCTTGACTTTTTACTCAGCAATAGTGTTGTCCAAGACTTTAGTCTTGTTATTTCTTTTATTGCATTCTGTGCTATCTTTCAAAGATATTTTAACTTGCCATGGTGGAAAAGCAAACTATCACTTTTCATTGGACCATCAGAAGTCTCAGCCGTGGAAGAGGACCAAAGCATGCCCCAGCTCCCGTGGAAGAACTAGGCCCAGGTTTCCACTGTATGGTGGGGATGATTGCCCAAATATCTATGGAGCTGGGTTACTGCCGCAGCACACATCCAAATCTAGCAGCTGAGGAGTACTTCTGGGAGCTACAATAAGTAAACACGGAGTCTGTGAACCTAACATGCTAAAAGGATGATACGGATAACCTCTAACATCAACGTGTTTAAAAGCTAGCTGGTGTGATACTTTTGCTTTGCCTTCTTAAGTTGCAGTCATTCCTGTTCAATGCAAGAAAAAAAGACATGAGCTTTCAGGACAAAGTTCTTGAACTTGATCATGCTGCAGGCATTCCCCGAGGATGTAGTAGAGTGTCTCTGGGTTAGGAGTTGGGAAATCTGAGACCAATTATGTCCACACCAGGCCCACTGCCTGCAGCCTGCAGGACGTTCCTCTGAGGGTGAAAAAAACACACAGAGGAAACACCTTCCAGATTTACTGCTTCACTAAATCTCTACCAAGGAACTGTTGTTCCCATAGCAAATATAAGCACTCTTCGAGCTCTGGCTTTCAGCAGCATTTTACTTACTGTGTCAGAGACACAGAAGTACATTGTCTATTTGAAAACACACCTACGCCACAGGCTTTCCATAATCGTAGAAGGATGGGACAAATTTAAAAATTGATTTCTAGCCCGATACGAAAAGATGGACAGAAAGTTTCCATAATAGACGAGTGGACAGAACAGCAGATCTTAAGGAGATGAGATAAGCAGGGCCACAATGTAGTTGTTTTCTTAAGGATGCAGATTTGGTCCTCGCCTATAGATTTCACTGGAAACCTGGATCAAAACAAGAAAGGTTAAATCTATTTGGTTTCTCCCTACTTTATTTTCTCCTAAAGAGTAGCTGACAGGTGGAGACTAAGCCAAGAGAACACAGTTGTTGCATTAACCATTAATGGAGACAAATGCCAGATGTAGATGTCAACTGCAATTTTTCATTCCCTGCTGATAGTAGAAGGTTCCACAGAGCAGTGCCAAAATGTTAGGGTAGAAAATACACTCATGGCTCCCCCAGTCCTTTTGTGACTTTTTAAAAAGCTTTTTGTTTTCAAAAACCGATTTCTTTCCAGTACTTCCGATACTCCATGTAGTTTTGTCACAGTTGATCTTCGTTAAAACTGAAGACATTATGAAAGAAGGAACAATTTTATAGAAAAGGTAATTGTTTTGTAGTCTGATCCATTGCAAGTGCTAGCATGCAAAGTAACGTCGTGCACTCACACATGCTGTGTAGTGTTAGACATTGAAACAAACAGCAGTGTATCTCCCAGTTTGTTTTGATTTAGGAATTACAGTGAAATCATCTTCTGCTAGAGGCATTTTTCTGTAAAACAGACATGAGTAGAGTCACAGCCAGAACCAAAACTTCAATTCACACAGAGGAGAGCCTGGAAACCTTTCCGTGTTTAGCATGAAGATGAGAAGATGAGAGTGGTGTTTCACTTTGTTGACTTCTTCAAGAAAATGTTTTGCTGGAATGATCTTTTTTATTTTTATTTACATTTTTGTGAATCAATATGATTCCACTTTTGTGGAGTGAAGGGGACCCTGAAGTCACAGGCATTTCTGCCTCAACTGTCAAACGGGGTGTTGCATTAAATGGGATGATTTTATGATTCTATGACTATTAATAATCCCTACAACTGTGTAAATCTGATGAGGTTACTGCAATGCTCCAATTCCATATGTTGACCAGTCTCCTAAAGAAGAAGAGACAGAGCGATTTAAGACCACCAAAGTTCTCTCAACAGTTGTCTTCTGGCATTGTAACTCCTTCTTCATGAAAGCCTTAGTTATGGTTTCCCTCAGCTGTAAGGCTGCTTGAAACCCACTCACTGCCATTCTAAAATGGCTGATTAAGAGAGTATCTGTTCTAAATCAACAACCAGTAATGGAAGGCATATTCTCATTGTTTGCGTGGACTATATCTGTTCATTTCGTAAGTGATAATAAAATGCAATGTTCAATGGCCTGAGACATTTCACAGTGAAATGTGCTTGCTGAGAGTCTGTGAGAACAGGGGATTGAGGGGAAGGTATTATGCCTTTAGCGAGTTTAGTAGAGGCAATCATGTTTAGGAGATAGCACCCCATCTGTCAAAAGTCGTATTAGTCTTTCCAAAGGGGGTAGATGTTCAGTAGTTGTTTCCTAAGAAAAAGGGCTAGGTTCTTTCTTTATTGGGTTAGTGTATGCTTAATGGGGAAGGAAAGGAAAGGCAGATTTGAATGTAAATGGAAACCCAAGAGACTCCAAGGAACTAGATTGAAAATCTAATGCAATTAACTTGGAAGGTCTTGCATCTACTGGTATTCATGAGTACAGAGGATAATAATGCCTTCCTAAGCATTTGAGAAAAAAAAAAAATGTGAACAAGTTGGTTAATACAGAAGGGGACTTTTTTGTTTGGTTTTAGCATGAACAGATTAACAGAACAGATTTATTTTTACTACATATGCACCTTTGGTAATTTTGTCTGTTCTGGACCTTGCAAATTAGTTCCTGTTTGCATCCATCTGAGCTTGACCTGAGTTAAGGGTGACTCCTGGATACTTGTTTAACAGCAAGGCACTCCTCATCGCATTGTAATGATCCTTTAAACAAGAATACTTGAACACTAGCAGGCAGTTTCTTGAGGGCCTCCAAGGGGTAACAAGCTGTGCTTCCCCTGAACTTGTGCAGGTTGCTTTTTGCACAGAGATTACCATACTCTTGTTGAGGGTAGAGAGAAGGAAAAATAAGTAATCTAAAAAAAAAGCATTCTAAAAAAATAAGTAAGGTTATTATTAACAGATCACGTGCAGCGACTATGGAGAAGGAATGTCAGGGAAATTATGTTGACTCTTCATTCAGCTTTGGTTTTAGTAAATTCACTGGGCCTGCAACGTAACACATTAAGTGTTTCAGGTCTATTATTGAAAACTTCGGTCAGGAAAAGAATACTATAGCTGTGGATGCTATAGGTAACATTAAGATAAAAATAACATAAGTTTGGCAGAAAGATCATCACAGATGTGTACCAAGTAGAAATTACACAAGTGTTGTTGGTAAACAGCATTATCCTAGCTTCTGAGAAGCAATTACACCTACATACATATCTGCTTTTAAAGTCCATAGGCATTTAGAATGATTTGCTTATAAGTTTTGAGTAGAAGAAGTAAACATGTGTGAGAAGAAGGAAGGGAAAGAAAGTTGTCTTCATGAGAGAGAAGCTCGGATAATGACTTCATAGGAATAAAAAAGAACTAAGATCTTGAATACCATTGATTTCATTTTCTAAAAATGAATATTTATAAAACTAATTAAGCAATGAGGTAGGCCAGGATTTTATGATGACATCTTGCCCTTCACTAACACATTTTCAATTTATCTCAAATTGTAGGTGCCTATGTGAAAAGATTAATTTAGCTCTACCATTAATGTAGTAGAATAAGCTGACTAAATTAAACTCACACTTGAAATACATAATTCCCTATGTATGGTTGGTGAGTGAGGGCAGCATAGTAACCAGTCTCAATAACAATAATTGCTTCTTGCCTGCAGACAGCTCATTGTCTCCAAAGCATTACACATTTGAAATTTTCTGCTTTTATCATCAGAATTCAGAATGGTTACCAAGTATCCACCCAAGAGTTACAAATACAGTCCAAAAATGACAGGTAATTTAAGAAGGCAGCACAAATTCCTATAAATGCTGAAGAACAAGGGGTGGACAGAATACATGATGAAGAAATTGTAAGAGTGACTTAATTTTTGAAACAGAAAATCAGAACGGAGGGTAAAGAGATAGGAAAGCATAGAAAAATAAAGACGGAGCTATACTGCCCTCATTAAATATTTACCTCCTACTGGAGGTGAAAACCTGTCAAACTCAGAGGAAAAAAAAAAAAAAGAGAGAAATTCAAAACCAGAAGAAAATGTGTAAGTTGGTAGCAGCATCTAAAAAGTCAATCATCATCTGGTTTTGTGCAGAGACAGGGGATTTACTAAGTGAGTCTCTCCAGAGAGGAGCCTCCAGCCCCGGAGCGGGGGGAGCTCCGC
>NW_009940946.1:0-1414 GCF_000696875.1 Nestor notabilis | reverse complement strand
CCACCTCGCCCGATTTGAACCCCCCCCAGGATCCGTACAGGGGTGAGGAACACCTTGGGAAGTCCATCCCGGCATGCGGCATCCTTCGGGATGGGGTGGGGGGGGCCAAGGCGGGAGCGAAGGAGGCCTTGGAGAAGCTTGAAGGGCTTCCAAGGAAGCTGGAGGAGGGCTTTGGATGAGGGATGGGATGAGGAGTTTGGGCTTCCAAGTGGAAGAGGGAAGAGTTAGGTGGGATCGTAGGAGGAAGATCTTCTCCACGAGGGTGGTGGGACACGGGGATGGGTTGAAAGGAGGAGCTGGGCTTGCCCCAGCCCTGGCCATGGTCAAGGCCGGGTTGGAGCAACCTGCTCCAGTGGGAGGTGGCCCTTTTGGACCTCGATGGTGGTGAGGTCCTTTCCAACCTTGGCCATAGTAGAGGTGAAGGGCTCCACAGTGCTTGAGGAGCAGGAGTAGCATCTCCCCCCCTTCCACGAAGGCCTGCTTGAACCCCGCTTTCAACCCCATCCTTAGCTTGGTGGCCCCCATATGGGTCACCCTTCAGTAGAAGACCCAGGACTCGAGCATTGCCACCTGGCTTGAGGTTGACCCCCTTGTCCCCGTGCTTCCTCCTAGGCATGCCCACCGGTCTCCAAGGCCAAAGCGTCTCGTCGGGCAGCTCCGAGATCAAGTCGGATGATGAAGGAGATGAGAACCTCCAGGACACCAAGTCTTCTGAGGACAAGAAACTAGAGGAGGACAAGAAGGAGATCAAATCCATTACTAGGTCAAGATCTAGGTAACAGGATGTCCTGGTGTCGCTTCATTTAACTCCACCAGTGGACTTTGATGAAGTGAACAGAACAGGAGCCTCCATCCCAAGGGAATGCTTGGGAATGTCCTGGAAGCACCTTGGAGGTGCTCCAGGATGTCCCTCCAATGGCGACCATTCAATTGGGCCCCGCGAGCAAGTTCTCCGCCAATCCCTAAATGGCTTCGTGCTCCCGAGTGGTTGCTTCCGGCCGCGGTTCCTCTCGCCTTGGGCTTTCCCGTTGGGATAAGGGGATGGATTTCCAGCTTTCGGGAAGCGCGCATCTCCCTCTGGGCTTGCCTTGCTTTTACCTCTCGTACGTGTTGGTCCTTGCTGGTCCTCGGTGAAGGAGAAGGCTCAGGGGAGCCCTTAGCACAGGTTTCTAGTATCTAAAGAGGGTCTCCAAGGAACCTGGAGGAGAACCTCCGAGGCCATGGAGGGATGGGACAACAGGGAATGGCTTCAAGCTGCCAGGAGGGACATTGGGATGGGATACAGGGGAGAAGGTCTCCACCAGGAGGGTGGTGGCACGTTGGAAGGGGTTGAATGGAGAAGCTGGGGCTGCTCCATCCTTGGCTTGGAGCGACCTGCTCGGCTGGCTGGTGGCCCTTGTTGGAAGCAGCTGAG
>NW_009940945.1:23669-89577 GCF_000696875.1 Nestor notabilis | reverse complement strand
GGGAGGGGCTCTTCGTTCTTGGGGAGCTGGTTAAAACCTTGTTAGTCCTGGAGGGGGAACAGCGGTGCGGGTATCGCTGGTACAAATCCTTACGGGAAAAAACGTGTTTAAGTAGCGGAGCGCAGAGGGCTCCCCGTCCCGTGCAGCGAGTGCAGGCGATGCGGGCGCTGCAGGTTGTTGGGTGGATCGCTTGTCTTTGCAGCTGCTCTGGTACCTCCCTTGCCATTAGCCCATGTCTTTCCGTGCCGGTTACAAAGCTGTTGCTCTTTGTGTACCAAACCTGCTTGGTTTTTTTCTCCTCCCTGTGTTTTCTGCTTTATTTTTTGTTAACTGCTTTTTGTATTTACTCTGTCAAAGCCATGCAGGATGGTTTAGTTGTTTAATCGGAGGCTCTTCGGGGAGCAGCTAAAATTGAATAAAGTTGATTTTTGCCTGGTACGTGGGAGCAACTGCCCAAAGGTTTGTTTGGGAGCAGAGAGTTCACCAGCTGGCTTTCAAGGAGCAGTCTTGCACTTTGCCTGTAGCCAAAACAAACCGGTTCATCTGCTGCCTTACGATGAGTGAAGACAGTCCAGATACTGCAGCAGTCTAATAATCATTATTTTGGAGGTCTGGTAATAATAACAGTGTTAGGTGCAAATCTAACACAGCATATTGTGGGTTTAAAAATTTTCTTATTTCCATCTTTCTCTGGTTTTGTCGTTTTCGGTGGTTTTTATACTTGAAAAGTGGGGCCACTCTTGTGGAAGTCTAGGATCTGCCTTGCAGTATGGAGTGTCTTCACAATGTGAGCCCTGGAGTCGTACCCTCATAAAAAAATGGGGACTAGCTACTTCACGATCCAGTTCCTTCATTTAGGAGGTGGAGGTAATTAAACTCACAGAGATATTGTGGAGGCAGGCTAAGAAATATCCGTGCATAACCAAATGAGCTGTACCAGTTTTAATGTTACTAGAGAACTGATGAATCAGGCATTTCGTTATTACAGACTAATATGCTGAAACAGAAGCAATGTAGAAGTGTGAAAATGCAAAGCCTTCATGTTATGAGTTTTTGGGTAGAATCTTTAAGATAATAGGAGTATTTAAAAAAATTGGCTGAATAATATTTTAGAGGAAGGAAAAGCCTTACTCTAAAGTTCACTAGTTGGATGTTTCAGTTCTTGAGGCCAGAACAAAAATCCTTGAGAACAAGTAGCAAATCTTCTGTGTTGTTGAAGTTGGATGTACTGACATAGTTGTTAAAATAAAAACGATGGGCTATTAAATGGGGAATAATGCCTCTGTCGATAGGTCTTGTTAACACAGTGCAGTGTACTTTGGTGGATCTGAGGTGTGTGTGACAAGCATAGCAGTGTCACAGGCTGATGTACTGGGATGAAACTTGTGCAGAGTTAGATGCTGGACCTTTGGCCAACTGGGGGAGCTTCTTTCCGGAGGCATCTGCTTGTGTTCCCTCCGTGGGATGGATGCTGGAGTGAATGGGTGGATGCTCTGCCCACGTATGGTAGGTCAAATCCTGTGCTTATTTTAAAACGTATCCTTTTAAAAACTCAAGTGTGCTTGTGTTGTTTAACTTGGCCTTTCAGTTGTGTTCAAAAAAGAAAACTACTCAAGCACTTTGGTTCCAAATAGCTTCAGAATAAGTGTTAAGGGTATTGACTGCTGATTTTTTGTTCTTGTGGTGATGTGAAAAGCTGCACGGATCCAAATCTAGGCCTGTGTGTTTTATTAACAAGAGATACTTCTGCTTCAGAGTCCTTGCACCAGTCTTTTGGTTTTGGTTGTTGGTTGGTTTTTGGTTTTTTTGTGTGGCTTGGGTTTTTTTTTTTTTGTTTTAAAATCCTTACTATGTGGGTTTTTTTCGTTTTACATTTTATCTGTTTTCTGCATTAGGAGGTTTCTAAGTCACTGGAAGCTTCCCTGTGAGTTTTGTGCCAGTATATTCTTGTTTCTTACAACACGCACGTCTATTGACATGTCTGTGCAGCAACTACAACAAAGAAAAAGCTATTTGTTCTGAAAACAACCCCTTAGTTACAGAGAAACTGTTCTAGATGGCCAGGCCCAGTGGTAACAGCAGCAGAGATGCAAGTCCTGGGGTCAGAAATCGGGATGCAGGCAGAAAGCTTTGAAAGTGAGTTGGCTCACCAAAGCATCCAGGAATGGTAGTAGAGGCAAGGTGACAGGGTGAACAAGGGGAAGGAAAGGTCTTCAGCACTTAGGTACCATGTATTAGCATGCATCCTAATTAATCGTATTTGTGCTGGCAGCTGGAAAAAGACAACTGAGTTGCCAAAAGAAGGTGGTTGTGGAGCTGTCCCTTCCTTTTCCAGAAATACAGTTGCCGTGATCACTTCTGCTTTGTTCTTGTCAAAGCAGAGGCACTGTCTTGAACTGGGGTGACATTCAGAAAGGCTGCATCAAGCTCAATTTCTAGTTTCCTAAGAAGGCACCTTCTTCCTAAATCTAAATCAAATTTGTCTGTCTAGCCCAAAACTTGGAGAGAGCTTTGTGATTGTACAGTGTTGTCTTGGAGAGGTTTCTGTACCTGCTGTGGTAGTAACAGTAACTGAACATACATTTTCAGTTAGATTTTAATGTGACAAACGCTAAGGTTACCACTTACCATGTGAAGTGCAGTGCTGCTAAAGATAATGAATCACTCCCAGCACTTGGGTGCCAGGCTGAGCTAGTAGGTCCTCTCTCAGAAATTATATATTCCTCTTAATGCAGTGCTTGACTGGGTGCTGTGTTGATTCTGCCTCTTGACAAGGTCAGTTTGACCGTGGAGGAGGCTGCATCTTCTGCAAGTTTTCAGTATTTGCAGGAGGACTTTGTATTAGACAAAAATCAGTGTTTTTTCCAGCTTTTTGGTATAGCAAGGGCATAGGGGAAGGGGTATATAAGTGTGTGTGAGCAAGAGGGAAGCTCTGGACTCTTGATGTGGTGTGAGGGCAGCCATGCTTGTGCAGGAGGATAGTAGGCAGTAGGTGGGGAATTGGAGAGGAGTCCAGGGTACTTGCCTTATGGCAAAGGGCAAGAAACCCTTAGGGAAGGCACTGGTTTTGAAGGCAGTTACCTTTTAGCAAGGAAACACTGCAGTGTTCCCTGAAGACCTGAGGATTCTCACTGTGCTTTGCTGTTTGGAATTATGGTGTCTTGAGGTTGCAATCTTGTAAAATTTTAGAAAGCTCTTATTTGCATTTAAATGAAGATGGGAAGAGGCAGTACGTGTTTTCAGGTGAGAATAACAGATCTTCTAGTGACCTACCTAGCTGGGGCCCAGATTGGCGAGCTATAGATTGAGCTCACTGTTAATGTGAATAAGCCTTCAAGCCTTACTTTGCCACTCAAGGTTTGTGAGATCTCGGAGCATGATTTGGAAAAAGCACACCAAAATAAAAGTGCTTGTATTTTGACTGATGTAGTGGATGGTTTCTGTCACTAAGAGCTGGAAGCACTGGTTTTGGTCTCAGTTCTGTATCTGACTTGCCAGGGGTTTTTTTTAAGTTGATCATTCTATTTTCTCAGCTTCTTTCTATTTTCTCAGCTGGGAATGGGGATTAATCAGGCTTTGAAAGTGTCTCAGTGGCAGGCAGGCAGGCAGAGATGTACATGTTAGGAACATGCCTTAAAATTGACAAGAGTTTTATTTGTGCTGTTAAATTTTGGGTGATTAAACACTATCTGTGAATTCAAAAAGGATTCCTCATGCTTTGGAAAGGTTGAGGTTATGGTGTATTAAAACGCTTCAGAAATAGGTGAGGCTTCTTTTTATTTCTTCAGGCAAGACAAACACATTTTGAAATTGTCAAATTGATGTATCTAACTTCTGCTCATGAATTTCAAAATGCTTTTAAAAATCTTTGCTTCAGCTGCTAATGATGCTTAGAATTGTCTTAATGAACACACCTTACTAGGGAAGTATAATATGTTTAAGATTCCTAGAAAGTATTCGGTGCTTCATATAATAGGTCATTATTTTCCAAAATAGTAACTCCAGCATTGGTGTTGGTGTAGCTCAGGCAATGACAAGTTTGCCCGAAGTTGAATGCTTAAAAAGCATGAGTTTGCTACTGAAATACTGCATGTTGTCCTGGAAGATGTTGTTGCTAACAACTGTACATATTTGAACAGGACTATTCTCACTGCCAATTAGCAAAAATAATTTTCTATCTCTAAAAGAGTTATTTTGATAAGACAGGTTTAATTCTTTCTAATTCTGTAGTTTGATTTCAAAGAAAAGCAGCTGTAGGAAAGAACCAATGTGTTAGTGCAACGCTGAGTGTGATTTGAAAGTGGTGTACTGTATCAAGAAAGGGATTTAACATAATGTGAAGCAGAATGGGGGCAGCTGGCAGGTGCATTAAGGAATGGAAATACACTAAAAAGTTTCCAAATCAACCTTTTTTTTTTTTTTTTCTTTTTTTTTCCCCCTTTCAAGTTTTCTGCTTCCTGTTTAGGTGCTGGTGCTTGAATGTTTGACTCGGTGTGTACCCACAGGAGTATGTAACTGTCAGCGTATGTAGCCTTTCCCCTGGCTTCTCTAATGAGTGAAGTTTGAGTTTTATCCAACAGCATGGGGTTTACTTTAGAAACAAATGTAATACTTTCTAAGTTGTATTGTTTATTTACAATCCTTCTAGAACTGCGTTAGCTAACAGGTATCTTTTGGACGAGCAAAAAAAGGCTGTTTCTGGAAGATGGTTTTTTAGAATCATCTTTGAATGTTTAAGCCCTTTTCTCTTGCGGAGATCTCCAGTAAAGTGAGAACCTGAAGGAATGAAAATGAAAATATCTTTCCCCTAAGCCTGTTTATAACAAAAGGGCCATCCTCATTTAAAGGCGTCTTCTGGGAATTTGGGCTTCAGACAGAAGCTGGCTGGGCAGTTTCTTGTAGAAATAGCTTGTTGGAAGGGACTGAACTGAAAATACACTTGATCTTTTGTATTATCTGCTTTAGGGTGTTAAAAAAAAAAGTTAATGCTTTAAAGTGAACAACTTTTAAAATTCCAAAGCATTGCTGAAAAGGTAAAAGGAGAAAAGTGTCCTTCAGTTCTGTTTTAAACTATTTAACTGATCAGGAATTTGTAAGACAATGAATTAAATATTTTTGACCTTTTTGCCAGGATTCAGCACGTCAGAATGGAGGAAAAACGATTTCTGGCCCAGTTCCAGGTGCTGCTGAACAGGGCCTCTTTGGAAGTTAGAAGGTCATGGAAAGGATCTCCCTCTCTTGCTACAGGCAGGTCACATCCGTCTGACAGCCTAGATCCGGGCTGCCTAAAACGCCAATAGCAAACACTCCCTGAAGGTGCTGAAGAAGGGGGCCAAGTGATGAGAACAGTCATCCATGCAGAGTCTCAGCACATGTCTATAAATGCTCTTTTTGGCCATGGAAATGCTATTCTAAACACACATAGCTTAAAATTTGCGATTTTAGTTTTGCAGCTCATGTAGTTTAGGAATACAGAACGTAGCAACGGAGTTAGCAGTCAGCTTGGGCAGCTTCAAAGCATTTGGATCTTAGTTGAATCTTCTTCTGAACCTGACTGACTTCCTGCATGATCTCAGGTGGCTGTTATTCCATGTTTGCTTGCACTGGGCCAACAGGTTGATTGCTGTTCATGAGAGATACTTAATGTTTTACACTAGTGCTTGACATTAAGTCCACCTGACTGTGACTAATTTAGACCAGGAATACACCACTATTGGGGTGGTGCTTGACACCCAGGTAAACATGAGAACAGCTGTTTGGGTTGGAGGGGGAAAGGAGAGGATATTGCTCTCCCTAGCCCCAAACTAGTTGTTTCTACCCACTCTGATAAGCTAGCACTGCTGCATCCCTGAGTGTGGTGATCTGGGTTAGGGAACTAAATTGATGGGAAATGAATCGTTCATGTTAAACATTACTTGAAAATTCTGCTCAGTGATCTGACCCTAATAGCTCTGTTTGTAGTAGCTGGTGAGCTGTGTGTTTGGCTTTGTGCCTTTCTTGTATGTTTCTGAGCTTTTGGGGAATGTTACTTCAGATCAAACGCAGAAGTGATCAAATGGGTGTTTATTTGTCCATCTTGCCACAAAATCCTAGTGTCGTTTTCTGTGACATAGAAAATACGTTCTTGATGTTCCTCCCTCCATGTATGAAGTGCTTGCTGTCACTATTACCAACGTGAGTTATGTGAAATGTTTGATTTTCAGAGTTGGGACAGCATCACCAAGTGTGAAATACTCAGTTTTTTATGCTGTTGTCTTGCTTTTTCTACTCAAGGGTGCAAGCGAAGTTCAGGGTTTTCAAAGAGATTTAGCAACAGGAACAGTTAATTTTAATCTGGTGCTAACATGCTAAGACTCTTTTATACTAATGTCCAATCTTACAAAGTAATTCTTTGTGGTAAAGAGGGCCTTGACAGCCACAGCCAGGAAACTGATGCAAGTACCTCCTCCTGATTTTTGTTGCTGGCATGTTGCAAAGTATATAGCAGAGCGGTGGGATGAGGATTATTTAACAGGAACCAAACTATGTCTTGGCAATGCTGTGACTCATTGCTTTTGTGAATGCCACTTTTTCTTTCCAGCCCTTCTAGCCCTATTTACAGGGATTTTGTATATGTGGTACAGTACTGGTTTTGTGATTTGTTTTTTTTTTAAGACTGGATCAGTGTTCAGAATTTTGTACGTAGATTATTTTTCCAGGTAGCTGTTGGAAATGAGAAATAAAAATTCAGAATAGCTCAGTACAGCTGGTTTGGATGTTTTCTTTACAAGCAGAGCTGTGTGTTTTAGTGAGTGGTTGTGATATCTTTTATCTTCTTCTTAATAATTATTGCATTGTAAAATATTTTACTTCTGAGAGGCATAATTCTCATTCTCCTTGGCTTGTTGTATATACAATGGACAGTCTTACAGTCTTTTTGCAGCACAAGCAAATGTACTCATACTTGGTAAAACTGGATTGAGTATTACTAATTGAAGAAGTTAAGACATCTGATAAACCTAGATGATAGCACATCCACAGCAATATTACTAGAGCTTGGAGCATAGTCTTTGGCAGTACTTTTCTCTCAGATCTTTGGCAAAGTGGTGAGTGATGGTTGTACTTTAGTTCCTTATCCTTTCAAAATCCATGGGCCACAATGAGATGCCAGCTTTCTAAATTGAAGATTGCATCTTACCTGGAAAAATCTCTTTGTTTCAAGGATCTTGGTCAAGATTGAAAACAGATGTAACTCTTGTTCCATGTCACTCTGATTGATGAGAAGGATTGTGTTTCCTACACTCCTGAAAGAGCTTTCTCTTCCTGCCCCTCAAAGTTTTTGTCATTTTGTCAAATAACTTGTCAATAAACCTCAATGTTTGAGGTCTTAATTGTCCCTTTCTCTTGTTCATGATTTTAATTTCCTAAATGTGGTACCGGCATCATCAGTGCTTTCCGCTTGGCTTCACACTTACTGCCCATGTGCTCATACGTACCTGGTCAATGGTGGATGATAGGGCATTTTCCAGTGAGCAATGTGGTGGCAAGTGACTGCTCAAAGGGATATTTTGTGGGATCCCTCTTTGTTGCCAAGTTTAAGAGATCCTTATCTCTATTTTACTCTATTGAAATGGCTTACTGAAATTTGCTTCCTGTTTTCTTAACAGAATTGAAAAGATCTGAGAAAATTTTCCCTTAGATGAAAAGCTCTTGGAAAGTAGACCATTTTTAAAGGTATTATATTAAGGTCAACCTTTTTCATAGTTACATGAAATTTTATGAGAGGAAATGTGGTTTTTTTGGGGTTTGGATTGGTTTTTTTGGTTGTTGTTTATTTTTTAAGTTAAGAAAAACACCGTGTTTGAATTTTCATAATGAAATTATTTGTAAGTCTTCCATTCTTATTTGTTGCAACAAAAATGTTTTATGCCCTTGTTCATATGTTCAGACTCACTGGTAGCAGCTAATAGTATTGTAAATAAAAAAGAGGAAGCCTTGGAAGGTACAAAATTGTTGTGCTGGGTCAGGCTGTCAATGTGTCTTGCCTAAGGCACTGACTTCAGTCTCTTCTTGGTGGACACCTGCTTCACCGTAAGGACTCTCTTAAATGGCCTAGGGTTTGCTTCAGCTGCTGTCTGCAGCAGCCTGGTTTTGCATTACCTCCAGATGAAGGAGTTAGATTATCACAGAGTAATGCTTCCCTGATGTATCTTTCATTTTTCCTGTGATTTAGTGCTCAGCTAGTGCTTAAGATTAAAGTAATGTTGTAATGCAAGTCTTCAGTTTGTGTGTTCGTGGCACAGCATGAGTGATACCTTTCTTCTGTGTGTGTTTTTTTCTTTCCTGTAGATTATTATTATGCATCCCTTGAAATGGAATTAGAGCCCCTCAGATAAGTGGGGTATCTCTTATTTCTATTAGAGTAAGTAGCTTTAATTTTTGCTGGAATGGTAGGCATATATATGAGGACCAAGTGGATGGAAGCTTTCATTTCATGGTTAAGTTTCTATGTGAACTTGCCTGGTGCAGAAGTCGGGTGCTGCACGGAACTCTTCTCATGTAGGCGTTTGAGCGTTTGAAGAAGTCATAGTACTTGTCTCGCATGGCACAAATGGAATACAATTCCCCCAGGAGAAATGATCTCTAATTTTTGGTATGTTTTTGGGTTTGTTGTTTGTATTTTTTTTTTTTAGACCTGATGCCATGCTGATAGACTTTACTCTTTCTGGCTGAACTTGTGTTCAGTGTGGGTATGAAGAAGTAAGCTTCTTGAGCTTGGGTCTGTTCACTGGTAAACTGTTCCAAGTGATTGTGACCATCCAGGTGGCAGCATGCTGTACTGGTGTCCACTGGTGCACACTGTGGCTGGGAAAAGTGACTTGGAAGAGGCAGAATTTCCTGTTGTGACATTCTGTGCCAGGCTGGCGCTGTTCGACAACGCTGCAGTGAGTTGTGGGCCTGCAGGGCTGTTGAGCTGAGCTAAAGTTACCACTATCTGCTAGCAGTAAGTGCAGTTGAAGCAAGCCTTGGCTAGCCACTAGAGAGAAACAAAGAGCTCTATTCTGTGTGCATATGAAAAAGATAGTTTTTCTGGAGGGAGGAGCTGTTTCTCTCTACTTTCCCCTTTGTCTTTTCAGTACTCATTTTTTCTGTAGCTGACATTTGACAGCTTTACCAGTGTGATGAGGGAGGAATGGATTCTCGGATTCTTCTTTTTCTGCCATCCTGTTCCACACTGCATGTTATTTCTTCTCTTTCCAGTTAGCCCTGGATTTCTACTCTGTATGGATAACCTACGACCTTCTCTTACTGTTGCATATAGTATTTCCAGAGGTTAAAAAATGCTTTTGCTTTCTATTAGAGTTACGGGTGATATCTGCACAACACCAGTAGCCTGAACAGTTTTTAATCATTATCATTGCTTTGTTGGGTGGTGATTGTGTAGGTTAAACAGCTGTGAATGCTGTTAGATTTTAAAACTGCACCAAGCTATATAGGTACCTTGTGCAGGGTAGCCTTTATTCAAATAACTTTTGCTCTGGAATGTTTGATCCCTCCCTGTCTGTAAACTCCAGGTTTAATTAAGAGAGATT
This sequence comes from Nestor notabilis, assembly GCF_000696875.1. Taxonomy (NCBI): domain Eukaryota; kingdom Metazoa; phylum Chordata; class Aves; order Psittaciformes; family Psittacidae; genus Nestor; species Nestor notabilis. The sequence continues at coordinate 80,005 of NW_009940945.1, read as the reverse complement.
CTCAGCAATGAGATGCAGGCTTTATTTTTTTTTTTTTTTAATTTCTTGTAAAATTTCCCTACTTGCCCTTTTCCCCATTCTCCTTTGATCTTTATAAAACCTCAGCTCATGAAAATAAAGGCTGAAAAGTATCTTCTAGTTAGTGAAATATGAGTAAGCACAAACACCTTGAAACATGGATTTGCATGCGATGTGCACACTGCAGGCTGTCTTGTCTGTCTTTAGTTGACTCAGGTTTTTAAGTAGGTAGAGCAGGGATAAGTAATTTCCTCGTTGAAGGTTGAATAGGCTTTTTCAAACACCTTTGAGTACACGTTATCATTATGCAGCGTTACACAACAGTTCGTTGAAGGAAAACTGTGGCTGTGGGCTGTGTAAAATGAAGCGCGGCCTGTATTCAGCTGGTAGGCGGTAACTAACCCAGCCCTGCGGCAGAGGTTGGAAATGGGTCCCTCTTGGTTTAATTCCTCCTCCGCTCCACCGCAAGAGGGCTGCCTCTTGGAGCAAAGTGGAACGGGTGTCCATGGCTCTCAGCTCAGCCGTCTGGCTCACTTCATAGAAGCACAGGCTGGTTTGGGTTGAAGGGACCTTAAAGCTCATCCAGTTCCAACCCTCTGCCACGGGCAGGGACACCTTCCACTAGACCAGGTTGTTCCAAGCCTATCCAAACTGGCCTTGAATTTCTGTGCATTGCTGTCACCACCTCGTGATAATGATGCTGTAGCCTTGCTGATTGAGTTTTTCTGACAAACTTAAGTGAAGTGGGAAATAAGGGTAGTTGGGAAGTCACTTCTGAGGCCCATCTGGTACTGTCACCTGTGTCTGAGCTGTTTCAGAGCAGATTAAGCAGAGAAGAGATTTCTAGTTCAGAGGTGGTAAGATACGCCACCACAGTTCAGAAGTGCCGAATTTATTTTGTGGGGCAGAAATGACACTTTGGGTGGGAGTTGATTGCTATGCATGGTTTAAAGGGAGAGGGTGGAGATGTATCACAAGACTCAGAGATGGCCACAGTATACAGTGAAGTCAAATATCATTAATTTGCTTAATTTTTCTATGCGCTAATGGGCTTTTACCATGACTCTTGCACAGCTTGTCTTTAGTCTGTGCCTTTTCTTATTTTTCCCTTTGATATCTTCAGTCACAAAACAGCTGATAATAAAGAAATTATGACACACACAGAGTTTAAAAAAGTAAAAAATTTAAAATCTGGGAGGAAAAAGTATCTTACTAAGGTTTCTGTTATTGCTGGTTTGTTTGCGTTGTTTTTGGGGTTTTTTTGCTCTATATATACCAACTTTGTGAATCTGCTCTTCCAGTTTGGAAGGCTGCCAGCATCTTAGCAGTGCAATGTGCTTCATTTGCCTTCATCAGTGGTGGTATGAAAATTGTACTGTATTGTTCTTGCACCACAGGATGAGGATTACTCAGCTGTCAGCACTGGGAGGTGAAGAAGTTCTACCTGACACCCACTTGTTTGTGTTGGCTGTCTATGGAATGCGAAGGTGATGTCCCGCACTGGTCGTTTTTTAGAAGACTGGGATCTGGTTTTATCTTGAAAATGACATTTTCGCAGACCAGTTGTTTGTTTTCAGTGCAAGACTTTGCTCATCTACTAAGTGCCTTAAGGAGTAAATAATGGCTTTAGGTTGTAATGTACTTTGGCAATGGCTTTGAGGAATATTTTTCTTTAGAAGCCTTAGTAACCTTGTCAAATACCCCATGAATATGATATTTGTCTTCTGTAACTTGGTTCATGATAAGCACATCTCATTACAGTTGTGGAGAGACTATTCCCTCTTCTGAACAAAAGATAGTTTGATTTCTGGGTTTTACTCTTCTTCACTTGTCAATTAAATGGCAGTTACTTTGTACTGAGTTTTCCCGTGTATTTGTGTGATTTTTCTGTGCTGTGTTTTCACTTCTGTTTGTGTGACTTGGCAAAAATCACAAGGAAATTGAGGGGTCAGAAAAAGACAAATGGGAAAGAATTTAACTGGATATGTTCTGTGTGTCATCCAGTCTGATTCTGCAAAAGTCTGAGGTTCTCCTATACTGTCATTAGAGTGGGTGTCTCTGTGTGTGTCTCTGTCACATGCAGCAGTAAAGGGAAGACAGCAAGAAAGGACTTGTTGATAAACTTCATGGTTGTAACCTTGCTGGTTGAAGGAGGTATATTGGTGATTGTGGCTATTAATCTTGGGGAAAAAAGATGTTGGCCATTCACTGGTGTGTTGGCCTTGCTGAGCAGTTGGTTAATGTGCATCCCTTTGTAAATCTTAATGAAAAGTTTGTTTGATGGGCTCAGATATTTTTATTTCTGTTTTTTTTTAACTGTTTTACCAACTGCATCATTGGAAGGGGTTATCTTGCTTGTTTGTGCTTGTAAGTGAGGGAGACCTGTACTTGTTTGGAATATCTTAGGTTAGTCTAATTTCCTCTCCTCTCCCCATAAAGGAAAGTTAAATAAAAATAACTTAGTTTTTGCAAGCATGTGGTTTGGCACTGACTGAACACTTTGAGACCCTCTAAAGCTGGAAAGAGATGTTGCAGCAAGTCAGTGGAGTTTGGTGCCTGCCTTCTTAGAGGTGGGAAGGCTTTGAGAGCTGCGTGTTGCGTTACAGTGTCTGCACGTGTTTTTAATAACCATAGGTGGAACAGATTATCCTCCTGGCTCTTACTGGCCATTATCAAGGTTACTCTTGTTCCTGCTTATGCACAAGTCCTCTCTTGGCAGGCAGAAGATATGTGACTGCATTTGCCAAGTCTGCGAGAAAGTAATTCTTTGTCTGCCACTGCTGGGTTGGAGTTTTTTTGCACAATTTTTCTGAGTTGAAATGAAGAGATAAGTATTTTCAGCCTCTGAAGGTAGTCTCAAACTGTTCCAGAAAACTCATTTTTGGATCCGATTAAATAAATCTCGTGGATCCAAATGCTTCAAGTTGGAAACCAAAATATCCCAAAAGGATTTGTTTTGCTTTTCATGGAGAAGACAGCGTGAGATTTACTGGTTCAGTGAATTTTTGTGCAGTGGTGAAATGATTTCAAGTTGATGAGCTGCTGAACTAATGTGCTGTTAGTGTTGGGGCAGGAAGTGAGCTGTGGCTAGGTAGCACCATCTGAATAAAAACTTGTCAGAAAGCTGCTTTCAGCTAATCCCTGGGAGGAAGTGAGCTATAATCAGTACTAAGTGAGCTAATCACAGGAAATCTATTGCTCAACAGGAGCCTTAGGAAAAAAAAAAAAAAAGGGGGCAGGGTATGGGGTGGGAGAAAGGGGGAAAGAAAAATACCCATGCAGACATTTCATTCTGCTTTTGGGCTCCAAAAAAAATGGATTATCTGGTGAAATGAGCAACCCTCTGATCTAAAAAACTGCACAATGGGTGTATGTTTGTCCTTTTCCAGAATAATTCATAGAATCATAGAATAGTTAGGGTTGGAAAGGACCTTAAGATCATCTGGTTCCAACCTCCTGCCATGGGCAGGGACACCACACACTAGACCATGTCACCCAAGACTCTGTCCAACCTGGTCTTGAACACTGGCAGGGATGGGGCATTTATCACTTGTTTGGGCAGCCTGTTCCAGCCTCACCACCCTCACAGTAAAGAATGTCCTTGTTATATCTGATGGATATCTTATATCGAATGAATACCTTATATCTGATGAAGCATCACGTCTCATCTCCAGTAAGGTGTTTTTTCAGGAATTAAAAGGTGGTGGTGTGGAGTGGCTGAGGATAGGCATGCTACCAAAACTACTGGAGGCTTGGGGTCAATGTACTGGGCATGAGTCTCCAGACATTTTTGACAAGGATTATTATAATATAAACCAAGAGTGAGATGTGTCAATCTTAAAGCTGTCTTGTTACATGGGTCTTTTCTTGGAGCATCACATGCTAGCTGTGTTATTGTATTGTTTCTTAATTACTCTGTGCTGCTTTGCACTTGACGACTTCTGCTGTGGCGATTTGTTTGTGAGACACATCTACTTTGCTATTTTCCTCTGCTCTGGACCTGTCTGTCCCGGATGCTGCTCTTTGTGTATGACAAATGTTGCCAGTAAGCACCCTATAAGGCTCTACAGGAAGACTGCAAATGACAGCTGCCAGCATGCAGATTGCTGCAAGGATAACTCGCTTTACTCGACCCTTGCGCCCTCTCATAGAGTGGGGACAGGGAAGTGCACTTACCATCAGGGCTTTTTTTTACTTTCAATCTGTTCTTTCCTTCCATTCCTTCTGTCGGACAACAAATGGGTTTAGAATCGTACAATCACAGACAGGTTTGGGTTGGAGGGGACCTTAAAGCTCATCCAGTTCCAACCCCCTGTCACGGGCAGGGACACCTTCCACTAGACCAGGTTGCTCCAAGCCCTGTCCAACCTGGCCTTGAACACTGCCAGGGATGGGGCAGCCACAGCTTCTCTGGGCAACCTGTGCCAGTGTCTTGCCACCCTCATAGTAAACAATTTTTCTCTAATATTTTATGCAAATCTCCCTTCTTTCATCTTAAAGCCATTTCCTCTTGTCCTGTTGTTCCTTGCCCTTGTCAAAAGTCCTTCTTCAGGTTTCTCGTCAGCTTCTTTAGGCACTGGATTCTGCTCTAAGGTCTCCCGGGAGCTTTTGCTTCTCCATGCTCTATTGGTTTCAAGCATTGTGCGTGCTGTCTCTGTCTGTGGCCCAAATGATGTGCAGTTGAGGTAGTGTCGCAATAAGGTCTTGCAGCCACAGTGGTATGTTAAGGATTATGATTTCAAAAGCCAGGTGGTTATGTTTCTTAATGCATTAATATTAGCCTGAAATCTGTTACTTCTGCTTTTTGTACAGCCCTGCAAAACAAGCTTAAATTTGCTGTGTGTGTTTCTCCTTCTGTATTACATTGCCAGTAGTAAATGAGTTGAGTAATTTTTACCTGCAGTAAGCAGAACTAAGTTCAGTTTGCAGCTCTGTGGGCCTCCTGTCAGAGTGTATACACACAGAAGATTAGATTTATTCCACTGATTTAGTTCTGGATCCTCAGAGATCTGTTGCTTAAGTGGCAGTGTAAAGCCCCAGGATGTGTGCCAGGAGTAGGAATGTACATGCATGTCATCAAATAGCTCTGAGCTTGATAACAGCTCAGAGAGGGGAATTTGCTTTGTTTTATTCTGTTTTCCAAGCAGTAGTCCAGTTTGCTTTTGTGTCAGATCCCAAGCAGTGAAATTCAGATGCAGCCTCAACTCCTCAAATACATGTATTTCAACATCCTAAGAAGACAAATTCAACTTAGGATATGAGAACTTCCTACACAGGCTGTTTCATTTGACAGATGGTACCATCTTCCTACCCCTGCTTGGGGGCATACAGTACTGCACTGTAAGACTGATATGTATGCGTGTATAATGCATATTTAACACTTAATCTGCTCAAGTGCTCCAGGAAAACTGTGACTGTGCACTCTAGCAGATAGGAAAATGATTGTCTTCAATTTCATTTTCCTTTAGTCATATTCTGCAAACAAAAGAAATATGTTTGTCCACTTTTAGAAGTCAGAGGAGCTAAATAGCAGCACCGTGGTGGAGAGGGGCCTCGGTGGTTCAGCCTGCTGCTGAGCAAGCTCTTTGCTTCATCTGGGGTGGGAGTGCCTGTCAGCCGTTGATACCGATCACGAGGGAGGCCGAGGGAGCCAGAACGGCGTAAGAGCTGTACTTAGGAAGTTCTTCAGGAAGCAGCCCAGCTTTGTGCTCACACAAGGGGGCATTGAGGGGGATAAAAACCCAAATCAAAGCAAGAGCATCCAAACTAATACGTTGTTCATCACCTTTCTGAAAATGCTACCAAATTCTCACTTTCCAGCTTTTACTCACCGTCAGGGTTATGTTTCTGGGTGTTTTCCCACCAGTGGCAGTAGCAGGAACTGCTGTCTGTCTTCTGTGACATTGGCATGCCTTAGGTTATCAGACCCGTTTCTTCCCCAAAACGAAGAAAACTAATGAGCAGCAGAACTGACTCCTGGAACATTGTGGTAAAAATCAATCTCTGCAGATCTCTTCAGAGGCTGGAAGAGGGTGGGTTAAGCTACACAAGGAGCTTCCCTGTGCTTGTCTTGCCTCGCCTCAGCCTCGCTGGGCAGAGGTGGAAAGAGAAGTGTTGCACTTCTGAGGAACTTGGCTTCAGGTTTCCAGTGGTGGTGGTGAGTGATTTTAGGACATCACTTGCTGCTGCCTTGGCAGCAGAGGAGAGAATGCATTTGCTCTTCAGCTGCTGCAGTTCATTTTATGATGGTGTCCGAGGCTGCTGAGGATGAAGAGGGTTATTTCTATTTTTGCTGCTTCAGTGCAGGGCAAGAAGCCTTTGTCAAAAGGAGGGGACAGCTATTGAGAGTAGTGTCATATACTAGAGATGAGGACTGAGATCGGAGACTTGTGGTCACTGGTGCTGGTACCTGTGAGTGTATTTTGTGGAGTAATCAGCACAACTCTTGGGAGAAAAGCTTTTAGCTCCTTTTTTGTGAGTGTAATGGGTTGCAGTGTGATGCAAGTAATTCATGTGATGGGAATTAATCTGCCTGAAGTCCATAGTTAAGTATTGTTTGCAGCTTTAGAGCTTGTCTCTGTGGTTCCTTCTATTACTTTCTAGCTCTTGTAATTAAATGTAGCACGATTAGTGATTGTGGGGGAGTTGCCGATGTGCTTGAACACATTGTTATTACTGGTATTATCTTCACTGGCAAAGATGAAAGTGAAACCCTTTCCCCTCATCCCTGTTATTCCCATCTTCCATACATTACGTTTGTTGCTTCTGTCATCTTTCTTCACAATTTAGCATACGAGATTGCTCGAAGTTAGGTTAACCATTTTAGTAAACATTTTTCAACCAAGCTAAAGAAAACCCCAAACACCCCACTCTTCTGTTGTCTGATTCTGTCAGAGAAGCATGAACCTGACATCTGCTTTGCCAGTATACAGATTCCTGTCAGGCTCTGGAAAAAAGGAAAACTCCCCATTTCTTTCCAATTCCCTGTGCAAGCCGTGATTCAGCAAGGCAGCCACGAGGATGATGGTGCAAGAGAGATTATGCCTATCTGCTGTTAAATGAACTGTCTTCTTTTTCTCTTTGGGGGAGTGAGAGAGCAGAAAAGGAGCTTCAGGGTGTATTTGCACTCCTCTTTTTCCTTTTCTTTAATCTCTTCTCCAGTCATTGGCCATAATGCCAAACCTCCACAGCAATTTCAAAAGTACTTCCTGATGCTGTGGAAACTTTCCCTGCATAATGAAGACAGGGTAAGGATAAAGGAGAGGGAACTGCTCTTTTCTTCTCTGCTTAGCTGTCTGAAAGAGACTAGCTGTTTGGATTTGACCCAGAACAAAATGATTGATTTATTTTTTCTTTTTTAATTTCTGATGATGTCTGAAGGATTGGGCTTTTATTTCTTGAAGTGATTTGTTGTGACTGAAGCTGCCGTATTGTATTTAAATTATGAGTTCAAAGCTGCTGTGCATTGAAATGCTCCTTTGTGCAAAATAGTTTTAGATCTAGCACTCTATTTTAACAGCAGTCTTTGAAACAGCTGCTCAGAAACTATAGTACCTTGTGTTAGTAAATAAATCACATCTCAAGTTTTTCCTAAAAGCTGAGGTTTTACTAAACTGCAGATTTAATGGTTTTGAAGGATTTTGTTGGACTGCAGTTGATGGAGCCTGTCCCTTGGTGGGAAGCTGGTGCCCGAGCTCTTTCTGCCACTCCAGTCTCCTCTAACAGCCCTGCAGCTTGACTTCCTCCTGGAGGGCTCCTGGGCTCTTCAAGGAATTGTTATGGGCTTGGAGGGCCAAGTCTGTTCTTGTCTGGTTTCAGATGCAGGTTAGTTGTTTATCCTTATATCCTGCTCCTGCTAACACCAGGCAGCACAAAAATATGGAGGAAATAGTAGGGCTTGTTTTAGAAAGATACAGAAGGCTACTCATGATGTCGCTTTCTTCACATAGTATAACAATCTGGTGTTAAAGTTATGTGATATGCTTATTTACCTACTATGATTTATTTACCCATCTGATTTAATGTCTTTGTTCAAAAGGAGAAGTGCTTTCTTTTAAATGTGTGTTCCCGTTTGGATAGGTAAGTAGCTTATATCCTACTCTTTTCGGAGATTAGCATAGGACAAACTTTAATAGGACTCTTGAATACCATATATCTCATTTGGTGGTTCAGATCAGAAATTTGTATGTCTCAAATAGGTTGCATGCATTTTGTGCAAACAATATGCATTGTTATGGAAGCATTTGGAGTTAAAATCCCTGTGCTGAGACCTGCTGTTAGACTGCAGGGTTCTTAATTTTTTTCCCATGTTGCAGTGTAGGTACTGGAAAATACCGAAGATGCTGTAGATAATTTGCAACATCTGAAAGAACAATCAGTGAGTGAATTGGGAATACTGTTGGAGGATGGGAATCACAGTCTGATTCACAACAGCATCACTGCAGATAGGCTTGAATGTTGCAGGTCTATTTATCACTCCATCATCAGACAAAGGGCTTGAAGGCAAGTTTGTCCAGGTGGGTGTTGCACAGCTTTGACTGCTGTTCCCCATAGGTCTTTAAGTAGATGGAGAACCCAGCACATGTTCAGTTTTTACCTGCAACTGCCAGAACTTTACTTTGTGCTGCTTGTGCCTCTGTTGGTATCGTGCAGAAATTATGTTTTCATGGGTGTTTATGGTGATAATTTTAATCTTTCTTGAGCTTCATGACATAAACCTTTTGTTTTGTGTCACATCGGGCTCCCAACACAAGAGGAGGGGCGTGGAGCTGTTGGAGTGAGTCCAGAGGTGGCCACGGAGATGCTCTGAGGGCTGGAGCAGCTCTGCTCTGGAGCCAGGCTGAGAGAGCTGGGCTGCTTCAGCCTGGAGAAGAGCAGGCTCCAGGGAGACCTTAGAGCAGCTGCTAGTGCCTAAAGAGGCGAAATCTGGAGAGGGGATTTGGACAAGGGCCTGTAGTGATAGGATAAGGGAGAATGGCTTTAAACTGACAGAGGGGAGACTGAGATTAAATATTAGAGAAAAATTGTTTTCTGTGAGGGTGCTGAGGCACTGGCACAGGGTGCCCAGAGAAGCTGTGTCTGCCCCATCCCTGGCAGTGTTCAAGGCCAGGTTGGACACAGGAGCTTGGAGCAACCTGGTCTAGTGGAAGGTGTCCCTGCCCATGGCAGGGGGTTGGAACTGGATGAGCTTTAAGTCCCTTCCAATCCTAACTGTCCTGTGATTCTATGATTCTCTGTTTTTGTTAAGGAAAAATGATTGTGGTGATAATATATATTCTCATTACAAATGGAGAAAGTGTAGCACAAAGTAGCGAAGCAGTGCAGGTCCTCATTCACAAGTGACGTGTACCCAGTGGATCCAAGTCGCATGCTCTTTAATGTAGGCTACATAATTTGGTAGAGATATTCTTAATATGACTAGATGTGGGCAGTGTGCTGACATAGCACATTTATAAACATAATCTATTCTTTTCTCTTCAAGATCTTGTCTGATAAATGACATGAAGGAAATAATCTGAGGCTTTTAAAGATGTTGGAGCATGAAGCCCTTTGGGGTAAAGCTACCGCCAAAAGCTGTTGTACTTAGGCCCTTATGTGTACTATCCTTCGTGTGAACAGATACAACTGACTTTTCTTTTTGACTGGATTAGTTTTATCATTGGAAAAGTTTGTTGGCCCATCCCACAAATGCTGCTACTGGCACAGATGAATGGGTGTGGAAGTGAAGAAGAGATCCGCTTCCTTTGGCAGAGACATCAGTGTCTGCCAGTGCAGTGCTTACTAGGTTCCTCAGAGTTGAATTGTACCTCCTTTCCCTGTTGCCCAACAGAAGAAATGGTACATTTATGTATTCTATGCTCTCTTCTTAAGTTAAAACAAATATTTCTCTTTCAGTGCTTTCACTAGCTATTGAGAACCATGTCTGTCAACGGCGAAGTGGAAGACAAGCCACCAGCTCCTCCTGTCCGGATGAGCAGTGCTATCGTCACTGCAGGGGGTAAAGACCAGTTGTCTGCCAACCACAGTTTGAAACCCCTGCCCTCTGTACCAGAAGAGAGAAAACCTAGGAATAAAATCATCTCCATATTCTTTATCACTGAAAAAGGTAAGATTCCATATTTTCCAAGGATACTAGTCGTATTACTTTACTCTTCTAAGTTTTGGTGGTGCTTCAGACATTTGAATCCAGCCTGTCCAAGTGCAGGGGGTTGGAGGAAGGGTTGAAAGTTGGATGTGTGTGTTCAATGAGCTGAGGTGTTTTTTTCTGCTTGCACTGGGATGTTTGAAGATGAAATGCTAAGTAAGAAAAATTAAATGATTCACTGAGGAAAACCACCACCTATTGCTTCCCATGCTTGCTGCCCAGTTTAAAGTAATGCATTTCCAAACAACCCTGATAAATGTTTGTGATTCTTGGGTGTCAGATCACTTACCATTTTGCTACACTAAATACAAATTTTAAGTTTAAACTATTTGGGAAGTTCCTTCATGTTGATGACCATTTATGTGGTACCTTGAGGAGAAAAAAAGGTAATAAAGAAATAGTGGCAAAGTTGCACTGTGTTTGAAGGAGAATTGAGAAATGAAGTCCTTCTGTCTCTGTCACTGTACTGTTAGGATTAATTACTAATGGGGAAAAATCTGGAATGCTGTAAGCAAGGATTATTTCTGAGAAAAAATGGCTGTAATGAAACTAGACTGTATTTGGGCCTTGTTTCTGTCCTCTTTTCTGTATGAAGAATGTATATGTAGCACTAGAGCCCTGATCCTGGTTCTTCAGGATGTCTGTATCCATGTAGAACAAAATAGTGAATAGATAGAAATATCTTCTAACATTTGGTACAGTAAAACTGTTGCAGGGTTGTACAAGCCTCATGTTGCTGATGTGCTGGGCAGGACTGGCTCAGTCATGCTGGCACAGGTTTGACTGTTTCAACAGACTGTGCTTCTCTGGTTATGTATTCTCTTGGCTCAGTATTTTCCTTAGGGCTGGAATTTACTCTTGCTCAGCTGTATGAGCAGTCCCTCTGCAGCCATGCCTCACCCTGGAGGCAAATGCTGGAGGCTTCCTTGTATTTGGAAGATCAGGCTTTCCATGATCTGGCAGAGTTTCTGCTTTTGACAGCGGGTGTGCTTTCGTTTTTGGAGGATGGAAGGATTTGGCCATTGTAGCTTTTGGAAGCAGAATAGTTATTTCACAAGGTCACTTACTGTGAAATAACTGTTGGTGGCTGGATTACAGCAATAGAAGTAGTGGTGTTTACTGATACGGGTAAAACCTTAAAGAGGTAAATCTGTAAGGAGAACATGAGAAGCTACTATATGTTGGTGGCAGCACCCTGAGAGAGAGACTCCAGGCCTCTGAGGCTGGTGAAGGTGATGAATCTGAGTGGTGTCAGCTTGGTGTAGTGCCACGTGTCTGGACCAGGTTCTAACTTAGCCCTTTCAATACCGCAGAAACTGGTGTTTTATCATTATGTCACTGATGATGGGAGGAAATGCCTTGAAGTTGTCACAGTGAGTGCTGCAAGAAAATCTTGTGGAAGGATCACATCTGCCATCTTCAGGCTAGGAGAGCAGCTTATGCGCTGATCTGACACTTGTCATTTGGCTGTTGGATTGATTATTCATCAGAACATTTGTAACCACCTTTTTATGGATGGGGATATAATGAAGTGGACCATAAACCCCACGTAGAAGAAGGTTTTCCTTGCTCTGACTTAGTAATACTATGTAAGACTTGCTTGTGTTGTGAAACGAACTATGAATGCAAGTGGTTACTGCGCAGCTGGAGAGCTCTGTGACATTTCACAGCATCTTTACTTCTCCTTGGATGTTTCCTCTTTCCATCTTGAGGGTGGATTGATTCATTGCCGAAATGGCTGGGGAGGTGGTTGAAGACTTGTCTAAAGTTGCATTGGCTCATCTGAAATTGCTTTGGAGTTCCATTACTAAAGCTTATGCAGTCTAAATGCTGACATGTACCAAAGTTATGGAAGTTAATCTGCATACTTGTTTAGCAGGTGTCTGTGTACCTACTGATATTTACTGATGCAAACTTAAAATGGAAGGAATAATTTCTGTAGAGTAAAATACTTTTTAGAGAAAATGGTGTCAGTTTATGTTTTCTAAATGTTAAAAAGTATTTAAAGTAATGTCCTTCTGAAAAAAGCAGGTTTTAGTGCATGGAAAGGAAATGTGGTTAGGAAAAATGGTAATTGAATTACCTATCTTAAAGAAACTATCTGAAAGTGGTATTTTTTTTTAACCTGGAATAAACCTTGTGGATTGGGTGACCTGCTGCAAGGATAATGTAAGCATTTAGAGAAATGGTTTTGTCTCTCAAGACTGCAAAACTGGTGGCCAAATGCAGGCAGAATAGAAATGGGCACAGCGATTTTTCTGGCAGTAGAACAATAGTCAGAAGTTAGTTGTTCTGTTCATTAGCATGGCTGAGCACCCTCACCAGAAATGCCAATTTAAATACATTCGAAAAAACCAAATCTGTTGCTGGGAAGCTTTAGAATTTATGATTCTATGATTCTTTAATAGAAATACTTTTTAAAAATATATTGGAACTATATGCAAAATAATCTGTCAACCTGAAATAGAAAATTTCTCATGGGAAAAATCTCTCCAGCCAGTGTAAATGTTAACTAATTCCCACCAAAATGGTAAATTCTCCTTTTCAGAATCTGAAGGGATGCTTTACCAGGAGATGTGCAAGGCTACCACAAACAGACCTACCTGTTGCTGGATAACTAGCTTTGTTCTGTAGATCTGTCTGTACGATTTTGCAAGGTCCCTCCTGGCCAGCTCTGTACCCCTCTGACCTCCTATGTCCTCTCTTGGCAGATTTTTCTAGTTTAGGCGATGGCATTGGGGAGGTAGCGTACTTTGGGGGATGACGCACTGCAGATGGCACTGCAGATGGTGAGGTTGAGCAAATGCACAGTCTCTGCCCCAAGTCTGAGTTAGTTCTGTGCTGACGTGAGTCCAGAGGAGGCCATGAAGGTGCTGCGAGGGCCTGCAGCAGCTCTGCTCTGGAGACAGACTGAGAGAACTGGGCTGGGTCAGCCTGGGGAAGAGAAGGCTCCTGAAGGGGGGACCTTAGAGCAGCTCCAGTGCCTGAAGGATCCTACAGGAAATCTGGAGAGGGGCTTTTGTCAAGGGCCTGTAGTGACAGGACAAGTGGGAACAGCTTTAAACTGACAGAGGGGAGATTCAGGTTTGACATTACGCAGAAGTTCTTCCCTGTGGGGGGGCGCTGAGGCCCTGGCACAGGTTGCCCAGAGAAGCTGTGGCTGCCCCATCCCTGGCAGTGTTCAAGGCCAGGTTGGACACAGGGACTTGGAGCAACCTGCGCTAGTGGAAGGTGTCCCTGCCCGTGACAGGGGGTTGATACTGGATGAGCTTTAAGGTCCCTTCAAACCAAACCAGTCTGTGATTCTTTGAAATAGTCATAAGAGTTTGAAGGGATTTTCCTCCTAGTTCCACTGCTTAGGGTAAATGAAGTGATAGTCATCTTCTACTAGAGTACTTAATTGCCATGAATTTGGCAGTCAAATGAACTTGTTTGTGTTTGAAAAGCTTTAAAATAGTCCCCTAAAACAAGAAATGTTTGTCTTCAAGCAGAACTTATTAAAGGAGGTGCTGTGGGGCATCACCCAGGACCAGGGATCATGTATGGGACATGCTCTGCCCTACTGGCTCAGGGCAGATTTTGTTGTGGTTTCAGCTGCAGCTCAGTAACTCAAAGTGTGCCATCTGGAGTCATCTAACTACTACAACCAGTCTGTTGAGAAACATCTGTGTTTAGTGCTTTGTGTATGGAGGGTGGCTGGTGGGAAGTGAGGTATGCTTGAGGACTGGTTTGTGATGTAGGAGGGTGTGTGAAGTACCTTGGGCGATGCCATGCAGAGTATCTGTGGCTTCACTTGGGGAAGAGTCCAGTTTGAGGTACTTCATCAGAGCAATTCTCTAATTTGCTGAATCCTTCTGAAGGACCTGTGTCTTCCCCCTCCCAGGAACAGCGGGACTTCATGCTGCTGTCTCTGCATGGCTGAGGGACCACATCTTAGATTCACTTGCCATTTGAAGCTAGTGTTGCCCTTTAATAACAGGATTCCCATTTAAATACAAAACTGTGTTGCAGATATAATCAGAGGTTGAAAAGCAGTGTGGCCTCACGGTGGCCTTGTTCACAGAGCCTTGAGTGTGTTCTGCCAAGTCATGACTCAAGGGACTTGCCTTTTGATTGAAGCTCACTGCTTATGCGCATTTGAAGTGTTGCTCTGCTGTTCCTGTGGGCAGAGGGGTGAATTTTAGTCTCCTTGCCTAGATACTAATAAGATCTGTGTGTTTTTGGAAGGAGTGGGCTTATTTGCACAGCACTTCTGAGGGTTTGAGCACCAGCTCCTGTTCCCTGCATGTCAAGTGCTCCTGAGCAGGAATCTTCTGAGGAATATCCCCCCCTCCTTGCTTTCACATAAACAAATGCAAAAGACTGGGAAGAAACAGTACTTTCCTTAAAGGTTTTCACATAAGCAAGTTTCTTCTGTCCTGTGGCTTAACAATGTTAATGGGAACATTTGACAGTCCATTTGCTTTTTGGCACTGACCTGTGCAGCCGCATTAAAGATATCCTGTTTATAACAGCAGCGTCTTTCCACTGCATTGTTCAGCTGGAGGTAGTCCACATGGCTTTTCATTTGTAAGTATTGTGTTCTGCTCCTGGTCCTTCCCCTCGCGCCAGCATGGGGGAATTTCAGACAGTTTCTCTGGCTCTGAGCAGCACGAACTATGCTTGCCCCATGTTGGGGGGCTGGACTAGATGAGACGTCACTTCCAACCCTAACAATTCTGTGATATTCAGGAACTCTTTACCATGTTGTAATAAAGAGGGTGCTGGTTTAGCTGCTCTTTCTGTACTGAAACCACATTACTTTCATTTTTAAGGTGAATTTAAAAACAAAGCAAAAAACCTTTTATTTTGCAATACAGCGTGCTGCTCTCCTTTTGGGAGCACTATGGCATTCCTGCTGGCTTCATGCACACTAGAATGAATGCAGCTGATTCAGCTATATGTTTTGCAAGCCCACAGGCATTCCCAGGATTACACATGCAGTTTTCCTGGTATCAGGTTAGTCATGCTGTAGAGCTCACTGCCAGGGCTCTGCCTTTCAGCAGAGGACTGCGAGATGAGGCCTTGAGTATCATCTTTCTACCTGGAGAGCAAACAGCAAGTATACTTCTCTGCTCTGGCAGAGAAAGAAAGCAGAGCTCAGGCTTTTTTGCTAGAACAGTAAAACTTATTCCTGAAATCTTCCAACTTAACTCCAAGTCCCTTTTGAGTAAAGGGAACAGAATGGTGTATTTTACGTTAGAGTTAACTACAAATTGTCTTTTATTTATTTTCTCTTTGTCAGGAAAAAAAATTATAATAAAGCCCCAGGTATTATAAAACATCATATTAATTTAATTGAATCTAGGTTGGATTGAGCACATGGTCCTTCTCATTATCTGTTCCTGCTTCTGGTACTATGCTTGGTCTCCCCTGCCTCCTTTAATTGAAATTAGGTAATTGCTCTGAGGCTATAAATTCTTATCTTCATCACAGGAAGTCCTAGTTTGCATTAATTACCTTGAATTGAAGCAGTGAGGCAACTGAGTTTTAACTGTCTTTAGGGTGAACTTGAGATTGAACTGAAGTTGTCTTCAGTGTTTTTAATCCATACTAACATGTTCTTTTTTGCATTTAAACATTTCATATGCTTAGATTCCGTATGCTTAACAGAGCTTCTTGCACTCTGGTGCTCTTAATCTCTTATTTCCTTGCTGCTGTAGTATAACTTACTTGAATGGAACAAGGTGTTGATTCTTATGTGAAGTCTTTACCCACTTGAAAACACCAACTGTGCTGCATCTATAAACACCTCCATCAATTAAACAGAATAACGGTTATATTTATCATAA
Organism: Nestor notabilis; assembly: GCF_000696875.1. NCBI lineage: Eukaryota > Metazoa > Chordata > Aves > Psittaciformes > Psittacidae > Nestor > Nestor notabilis. Next base: position 64,012 of record NW_009940945.1, on the reverse strand, counting down.
TTGTTGTAATACTTGGATTGATTATATTAAATTGAGAAAATAGGACTTTAAATCTTTGCTCAGTAGATCTTTGAATGTCTTCTTCAGGAAGCAAGAAGAAGGAAAAGGAAAGACCAGAAATCTCCCCACCCTCAGATTTTGAGCACACCATCCATGTTGGTTTTGATGCTGTTACTGGAGAGTTCACTGTAAGTATACCTGCTATGGAGTTGCTCAGAAAACAGCTGTGAGTCAGGACTGTAGTGAAGCCATTGTGATGTTTTAGAATAAAGTCTTCATTTTGATTAAGGAAATAGTTTTGCTGTGTATTTGTACAGCATGCAGAGTAAAGAGTCCGTGATCTGTTAGTACTTCTTCTGTGTAAATGTCATATCTGATGCTTTGGGTCACCTGAGAGTCTTCCCTGAGAAACCCTCTTCAGTTCACTTTCATTAGTGGGTAACACATGTTCTGTTGAGTGCTTTTGTGTTCATGTTCCTCGCATCTGGCTTCATACACCTAAAAGAGGTGGTATTGTGTTGGCATAGTGATTTGTGTTGTGTCACTTATGGACATACGGCTCCCCATTAAAACCCCATTCTGCTTGTTCAGGTGTTTAAAGCTGAATGTGTTACGCTTTATATAGAGGGAAAAAAATGGTTCTATTTAAAAAAAAATCTTTAAAATGCTGGAAGTATGCTTAAAATAGCCTTTTTTTTTTTTTTTTTTTTTTTTTTTTTTTTTTTTCTTCAGGGAATGCCAGAGCAATGGGCTCGGCTGCTTCAGACCTCAAATATCACAAAGCTAGAACAGAAGAAAAACCCCCAGGCGGTACTAGATGTGCTGAAATTCTATGACTCCAAAGACACAGCAAAACAGAAGTACCTGAGCTTTTCTGCTCCAGGTAAGATCCAAGTGTGTGCAAGACATATTAAAGAGGAGCAGAGTATTTGGAACACAGTCTTCCACTCTTTCAGAACCACAGAGAATAATAAATTGGATTCAAACACTGAAAGAGCAGACTTCTTTTCAATGAGTTACAAATACTTGAAGATGGATTTAAAACTTGCTGGAACTGGTGCTGTACAGTTAATTTCCTAGTTTAAATAGAGAGGGAAAGAAATGGAACTAGATAATGCAAAATAGCAGCCAAAATTAACTTGAATAGGCTGTGCTTATATAGCTGTAATCTCTGAGACTGAGATTAACTGATTACATGCTGGAGACCTTGCTCCTTCTGTCTGTGGCCAAAACAGCTATCTGTGAACTTGGTGTCACCATGTGGTGACATCAAAGAAGCAAAATAAGTTGTGGCTCTTAGGCCGGGAGCAATGGGGCATGTGAAGGCTGAGTGAATGACAGTCCTACAGTTGAACAGAGGCCGTTTTACCTAGTTTTCCTCCAAATTATTTCAGAAACTAGCTTAGTAATGAGGCTTTGTAATGTTCTTACCCTTGATTCAAGAGACTGCTAAGGGAACAGAAGCATCCCTTTGGTGGTGATTTCACATCTCAGTAAGACAGAACATGTAAGTGTGATAAGCAGTGTTTAATTTGAGAACTGTGTGTGCGTACTCACATGGGTGAAGAGCATTTTGGGAAATGAGTGGGTTTCCTCGCCCTTAGGGGGACAGTTTTAGAGACGTACAGCTTCTTTCTGCATTGTCTTACAGTGCAATACTGGATTCTGATTTGTGACCATAAAATTTTGCTTTTTGGGAGATGGAAAAAAAGTCTCCAAAGCAGTCTGTATTCTTTACTCTGCAAAGTTCACTTTTTAAATTACTGTTCTCCCACTGTTCTGATGATGTTATGTATTCTGCTATTTGTCCTATTCAGAAAAAGATGGTTTCCCTTCAGGATCACCAACGGTGAGTGTGTTTACTATTCCTTGTATATTCTTACACACCTACAAGTTCAGGTCTTCTGTATTTGCTACCTACTGAATCTTGCAGTATAAAATAAGAATTTTTTTTTGTGGAATAAAAATATAAATTGGGGGGGTCAACAGAGCATATTTCACTGGAGCAGTAGTATTTTGAGTCTCCTCATAAAATGATTTTCTTTTGACATTTGTAAGAATTCTTTTATCTTTATGTGGGGAGAAAAAGACCTGAAGTCTAAAGCACTGTGAGGGAGACAGTTTTGTTTAGTTTGTTTTGGTTGTTTTTTTGTTTTTGTTTTTGGTTTGTTTACTTTGGTGAAAATGTAGACCAATGCCAAAGGAGAACCATCAGCAGCTGTGGCAGATGATGATGAAGATGATGAAGAAGCTCCTCCTCCTGTTATTGCTCCACGGCCAGATCACACAAAATCGGTGAGCAGCTGTAAAGTTTACAGTGCAGACCTGCATTTCTCAATATTTTCTGTTTCTGTTTTCTAGCAAAGTGTTGCATTTGTGAAACAAGCTGTTGTAAGTTTTTTATTTGAGTTTGCTAAGGAAATGCCTTATTTCTGGATATCAGTTGGATCAGAAATCCTGACATTAATGCCAATTTGTTTGGCTTGTGTGGAAGCTCTACAATTATGTTTATCCTTTAATTCAACATGTGAAGAGGGGGCTTTTTTTTTACTCCTAAAAAACTATAGCTAGTTTCTGTAACTTTGCACACTACAGTGGTACAATGTAATGTACTTGATATTCTTTATTTGCTCCAGCTCATTCTTTTGACTGTGGTAGGAGTGGGCTGCTCTGCCCACATCTGCATCTTGCTCCAGGAGTGCAAATGTGAATTGTGTTTATTTGTCAAGTGATAGTGCTTTATAGTTGCCCACCTTGGTACATAGTTGTGTAAACTATGACAGATCTACTGTTTGATATTTCTCTAGTAGCTGCGTATCTGTGAACAGCTCAGGAGGAAGTGAAATAAAGATTCAAGAAAATCCCCTAAATTGGGGGCAACTGAGAAATTTCTGGGACTCTTATGCTTCTTTTCATGGCAAAGCATGAATCTGTTTCCTTTAGGTTTTAGTAGTAATTGATCTCACTATTAAATAGTGATTTCTGTTCTATTAACTAGCATGGATTATAAAGAATAAGGAGGTAAAAACACCACAAAACATCTATCTCCTTGCATCCACTCTGTTCAGGAGGTACCTGGGGCTTTCTGTCAGTAGTCAGTAAGGTTGTCAACATCTTGACTTACTGGACTTCAGTGTTTCTTCCTCCATCCTGTTATATAAAATGGTGCTTAGGGATCTTTGAATAACTGTGATTGTTTCCACCTGAAGGAAACTGAACTGTTTCATTCCAATGATTGCAAGGAAAATACTCAGGTAAATGGTCTCTCTTAACAGATTTATACACGGTCTGTAATTGACCCCATCCCTGCGCCAGCTGGCGACACTTCTGTTGACAGTGCGGCAAAATCAGGTGATAAGCAGAAAAAGAAGACCAAAATGTCGGATGAAGATATCATGGAAAAACTACGTAGGTGTTTTTTATTTCAGATAAACAAAGGCTTTAGGACTGGCGGAGAAATACCAAGTTTTTGCCCTCATCTTTATTTTTGTGTAAGGGTTACTGTACTTGATTGGGTTTGTGTCCATAGCTGCGTTCAGAAGTTTTGCCACTTTATATGCTTCAGAGCCCTGTTGGGTAAAAAAAACTTGTAGAACAGTTGTTTTGGATTGAAGTTCAGTTGTGATAACATGATCTGTGTGTATAATACAACCGTAATAACACAAAATAGTTTCTGTGGCTGCTGGTTCGGAATCATCTTGAAGATAATTTTTCACTATACTAATGTTCCTGTGCTTAAGTTGAGATTTGTCATTACCTCATACGGAGTTTTGCCACACAAAAGGTTATAATAAAATTGAGATATGAGGGGAAATGGTGTGACCTGTCTCACGAAGAGTATAACCTAGCAAGACGATTGCCTGAAGCTGGGCCATTTGCTGCTAGAAGTGAATCAGGAAGCTTTGGCTGTTCATGCATCAGCCTTTACTATTTGAGCTTGGCCTATCTTGGAAGTATCTTGGCCAGGTCAGACCTACTAAAGGGGGATAGTGGGATTGACTTTTTTTTGTCATTGTTGTTTGTTTGTGGTTGTTTTTTTAGGCACTATTGTGAGCATAGGAGATCCCAAGAAAAAATACAACAGATACGAGAAAATCGGACAGGGGTAAGTGTTCACCCCAACGTCTGTTCCCAGCGAGCCAGTGTTTAAAAGGGGTGTGCTGTTCCCTAACTGATAGTGTCATGTAGCCACCACTTGCTGAAGCAGGCAGATATGGCTGTATTAAGCCATGCTAAACAGGCAGTGAAGGCTTTACACAGTGATGGAAGCTTTGAATTGTGTCTCTTCATGCAAAAGCATAGCTTTGCATCTTCTCTGTGGGTGTATCTAGTGCTCTCCTCTCCCAGTAAGGTGCATTCATCCATTTTGTAATATGATTGCTGAATGGCCTGAGGGCATGTCAGGAAGCTTTCTGTTTGCCGAGCTAACAGTATTGCCTTGGCTAAGTTGTTATTCTAGTGGTCCTTTGAATCCTTCTGTAAAAAAAAAAAAAGTACATACAAATTCTAACTTTTCCAACTTTGATATGCCTAACTTGTACTGTATGCTTTCCAGATAGGTCTGTGTGTGTTTGTGGTCAGGTTTCCCCTGGGGAAAAGGAAAGTAATATCTGCTACAGAAAGGACTACCCAGCTTACCTGATCATAGGGAGCGGCACAAGTTCTGGAGAGTCTTGGGTGACATGGTCTAGCGTGAGATGTCTCTGCCCATGGCAGGAGGTTTGGAACTAGATGGTCTTAAGGTCGTTTCCAACCCTAACTATTCTATGATTATTGTTCTATGACTTTGTCTCCTGCATTCAACATGTCTTAGCTGGTGTCAGAAGAGAGCGTATTTGTAATCGTTTTGTTTTGTGTGACCTGACTGGCATTTGTATGATACCACTTACTTTTAATAGCCAACTTCTTGATACAGCTCTTGCAGCATCGAAAGCTGACACAATTTGTGTTTGTGATTTTTCTGTTCATGTGCATGTTTGTTACACTTGCTTTAATGTTGTTCTTCACAGGGCTTCGGGTACAGTTTTCACAGCCATTGATGTGGCAACAGGACAGGAGGTAAGATTTCTGCGTTCATTGCAATGAAATATAATGAATGTAAATGTTGTGGCTGAAATGATTTGATTAGGCTCCTTTCTGTGGTTCCCAGCTCTGCTATCACCTCTCAGAATATTGTCATAGTCATTTGTAATAGTGTGTGCCCTTTTCTATAGTGATCAGATGGTGAAGGCTAAAAGTAGTTTTCTTTCTTTCCAGTGAAAAGCAGAGGGAGTGAGGTGTTCCAAAAAAGGGTTTTGAAAACAGCTTGCCCTTCAAGAACTGAGGGCAATGGTGTCCTTTTCAGAAATAAAACTTTGTTTAGTCATTGCCCACTTATTCTTTAGTCTTGTGTCAGTAAAGGTGATGGATGTGCCTGTGTGGAAACAGCTTGCCACATGTGATTCTTAGTTGTAGTTAGAATGCCTTTTCCATACCCTGCTCGTTGCTTTTACTCTTTGGTGCCTGCAAGCTCACTTGATGAAATTGATGCCATCGGCAGTACTCTGCATGCTTGTCATCCAGTGGTGATCTGTGGTTCCTGGGACTAAAATTTTAGGAATTACTTCCTTCTCTTTAAATTCAGATTTCCTTAACTTCTGCTTTAAATATCCATGAGTAACTATTCCTTATGTCACTGATAAGTAATTGCCCTTTCAATAGCAGTAGAGGTTATGCAATATCTGATCATTGAGTTCTCTGTTCAAAACTGGGTTGCACAAGACCATCAGCAACCTGTTCTACATTGGCTGTACTTAAAGCAAGAGATTGGGCTGGATGACCTCCAGAGCCCCCTTCCAATATTAGTTATTTTGTGATTCTTTAATGCTTTTGGCAATGTGATAATGATTGTTTCTACAAAATTATATTGGTTCTTGCGTTTGGTTTTGGACTCATGGGTGGTTTATCTTGTAGAGCTTCAAACTGCCTCTTCAAAGTGTTGTAGCTAACATAGCTGGGACAATTCTCCATTTAAAGTCTGGAATATTTGTCCTGGTTACTTTATTTCCTGGATAAGATAGGTCTTCATTTTTCCTTCTCTTTCTGGAATAGTTCATTGGCTTAATAGCTTTGAGAGGAATTCCTTCTGCCTCCTAGCATTCCTTATACCCAAACACTAACTTGGTCAGAATATAGAAAAACGAATTGCCTTGCCTTGCATTGGAAGGCTTATACTTTCTCTCTTAGTTGCTACACAAATCTTTTCTGCTTTAGGCCTGTTGAAGTTGTATGCTCATCAGGTTGCATTCTTTTAAGTTGTGTGCTAATAAATAAATCACTTGCCAGCTGCAAGCTGTGCTCAACTCCTTTAATCCTGTTAAAGAATTTCTTCTAACATTTCACTGTATTAAGAATGATCAAAATGTTTTGATACTCATGTTTCAGTGATTGCTCTTATTTATTTTTTTTCCTGTTCAGGTTGCTATTAAACAGATAAACCTGCAGAAACAGCCCAAGAAGGAGTTGATTATTAATGAGATCTTGGTAATGAAGGAACTAAAGAACCCCAACATAGTCAACTTCCTGGACAGGTAAATGCAGACAGCTGGCTGATTCCTTTATCCCTCAGGGTTTCAAGAGGTTATAACTTGATATACTTACACAGACCCAGACTTTTTGTACCTAACAGTCTTATAAGAGAATGAGACTGTATTCATTGTCATCTAAGAAAAAAGGGGGAGGAGGGAGTAATCTGTTATAAGGAATGGTCTTGATTCAATAAGAAAGCTTCTTCTGTCGTGAATGCAGTGCTGTATGTGCTTGGGGATCAGTGGTAGACAAGAGCATAGCTGGAGCAATGCTTCTGTTGTGCATGATTGTGCATGAGACACGTAGGGTGTTATCCTGCCTGTTTAGGTAGTAAGAAGCAGGCAGCTTTTATTGTCAGCATTTAGATTTTGGGCTGCCTTCTAGAGATTAACTTTCTTTTCTGTTTGTCGTTGAGTGCTTATGAATCACTTCATTGACTGGCTCTTATCAGTCATTTTTCAGTTCTCAATCTCTTGATGGCAAACGGGTGTGCTTTTTATTTTCTGTTTGTAGTTACCTCGTAGGAGATGAATTGTTTGTGGTGATGGAGTATCTGGCTGGAGGCTCACTAACAGATGTGGTCACAGAAACATGTATGGATGAAGCACAGATAGCTGCTGTTTGCAGAGAGGTAAGTATTATAGCTGATGGATAGAGGAACGAAGGTGCACTCTATTCCTCTAGGTTTTATAGTACAGTTAGGTTAGGACGAATGGCAGCAATTGCTGGTGGAGCCATTGAGTTTGAATGATACTGAGAGCAGAAATCAATATTAAAATTACAGAAAATAGCAAAATCAGTTTAACTCAGAAAATTGGGAGTTTTGAGCTGTAACACAAAAGAGCTATGGCAGATTTTGAGCTAGGTTTTGGGGAATGTTAGGTGATGGAGCAAATAAAGAATTTAGGTTTGGTACCTGGGTTACCTTGTCCTGACAATGTTAACAGAAGTTCAAGGAAGAGCAACAGAGAAGTTTAGCAGCTGGAAGCAATGTCTTTTTTTAGCTTTGACTAATGAAGAACATTCAAAAGCACCAAAAAGAAAACTTGAGTGTTCATATCTAGGTACTGTAGAAAGTAGAGGTGTGAACATGTTTAAAAAAAAAAAAAGAAAAAAGCATGAAAGCTTCGAAGTGTTTTTCAGAAGGAAGAAGGGTAACTGTGTTTCCTTAGAATGTGAAAGTGGATCTGACGAAACAGGTATACTTTAAGAAACATGCAGTAAAATAAAGATGAACTTGATGCAAATTTTCCCTCTCATTTTAGTAGTTTTCATAGTTTGTGAAATCTATAGTCCTATGATATGATTTCTCAGAAAAAGAACTCTCCAGAAGATTGTAGGTGAAAGAATTTTCAGATTGCAAGAAGATTTCAAGTGGAAGAGTTAAAAATTGCTGATATCACAAAAAATTGCTGATACCACGACTTATCAGTGGTTTCTGCCCTGAGTCAGAGTGCTGGCATCCAGATCAGGCTTAGTTTTTTACGGTAGAAGTAGTTGTATTTTCTGCTGTGCAGGAGAAACTTAGGCTTTTAAAACCCCCATTTGAATACATCACCGTGACATCTGCTTTTGATGACTCACCCAAAGGGAGGGGATGGAAAGCAAACTTGTACATTAACATGTATGGACAGGTAATGATTTCAAGGGAAACAGGAGCTGGAAGCAGAGAACTGAAAGTAACTATTTACTGTAACAGTAATTCACTTTTCTGAGGAAAAAAGCTAGTGATTGTACTTCATCAAAACTCTGCTGCTGAGCATGTTAGATATGCTTCATTCTGTAAATCAGTGCCACTTTGCTAAAGCAGATGAAGACACAAAAAACCTGACTGGGCACTGCATCCATGTCAAGTTGCAAATGGTAAATGTTCTGCTTATATTAAAGAGAAAAATATTACAGTTATATTTTTTCTTATTCTCAAATATCAAAAGTAAATTCCATTATGTTTTTAGGCAGAAACTTAGTGTGAAAGGCTTTAATCTAAAACCAATGCAAACCCAATATTAGTGACTTGAATAATGAACATGTTTTACAGCCTTTACTGTAGGAGAAGTTGAATGCATGTTGAGAAGGAAGTCTCACCAATTCCTCCTGGTGAGACTTCAGGCTAAAAAGCTCTCACTTAATCCTTTATGGTTCCTCTGTAGAATTCATGGGATGTACCAAAATTAACATCTGGGATTTCTGAGACTCTCTAGGGTTGTGATGAGTTTAATTTACAGGTTCCTGTTAAGATATCGGAGAAACTCCATGGTTAAATGATTTTTGACTTCATGAGGCCTGGAGGGTATTTTTTAGCACAAGAGCTTCCTCTGCTGGTTATTTAAAATAATACCTGTTGTGTTTTTATACTCTGCACTGGCTGAAGTTGTAAGCATTGCTTTTGAATTCGTGTTCACGTACACAAATTGTGTTTCTATGTGCTGAGTATCTTTGTTTTGTTTTGTTTTGTTTCATTTTCCTTTTTTTTTTTCTTTTTTCACCCATTCAGTGCTTGCAAGCGCTTGAGTTCTTACATGCCAACCAGGTCATCCACAGAGACATTAAGAGTGACAACGTGCTGTTAGGAATGGATGGATCTGTTAAACTAAGTGAGTACCAGAAAATTGAAACAGCCATCTGTTTTCCCTTTCCTGGTAAACTTGGACTCATAAATTGGTAGGCAAGTTGGCAGGGAAATCTGAGGTGTATTTTTATTGACTATGAGCAATAGAAATTCATTCAGTGCTATGAAACGTGTAACTCCCAAACAGCAGGTATTGAAATTCTGAGGGCCCTAACAGAAAGGCTTTGAACATGTTTGACCAGAAGGATGTTGAAGCAAACGTGTTGCCACATGAATATGTTGGTAAATGTGAAGTAACTGGCACTGTACAGTGAAGCAAAGATGTGAATGATTGCAAGAGAAAAGTTCCAGCCAACTTTTGTTAGTCTCTTCAGGTTGTCATGACTTGCATTCAATGTTTTGCCCTTTTCATTAGAAGGTCACTAACAAGAAAATTGTACGTTATTAACCATTTATATTGCAGTCTAGTCTTATGCTGTGCCTGTTCTGGGTCTCCTTTTCTTGGACTGAAAGTGTAACACACTTTCTTTAATATAATCATGAAATGACAAAAGAAACTACTTGCTTTTCAGGTAATTGTTATGCATGCATGGACTTGTGTACAGTAAGTCAATTTCTGGTGTGCGTAAATGTGTGTGGTAATAAAAAAAAATGTGAAATCGCTTGAAGAAGCTGTCAGGACTGTTGAGAGAGAGGTACATTATCTTATTTCTTGGTACGTAGGAATGCGCAAAGCATGAATTGACCAAAGAGTTAAGGGATGGTGTTCCTACAGTAGGGTAGGAATTTGAAATGCCATGAAAATGTATCCCAGCAATATTCCTTAGTCTAGCTGGTTTGCAGGCTCATATTGTTTATGAGATGGAGCGTGAAGAAAGATTAGGAGCAACCTTATCCTCTTACCAGCATTGTTGGATGCACTACTCACTTGCATAGGAGGTTTTACGTTTTTCAAAGCGTGTGGTGTGCTTGTGCGCAAACTGCGTGGACTCAGAAGCTCAAGTGAATAGTTACAGTAGAGGATGTGGCTGAGAAGAGTTAGCTGGAGAAGGCTCAAAAATGTGAGAGCTATCAAGTCAAAACGGGAGTGGAAAAAGGACAAGGTTAGCAGCCTATGTAAAGAAGCATCAGCCCCAGGAGGCTGGGGACGATGAGGAGGAAGGAGAGACAGGGAAAAATGGGAGTCAGCTGTAAAAATGTTCTGTATGAAGGGGAGGTACTGTAATCAGTGTTGAGACTAGCTCTTCTTTGGCTGTGTGATTGTAGAGCTTTTAGCAGTTGTTTAGGGTGGAGGGTGGAAGAAGTTGCACCTTCTTTTCAAGCTCTTTCCATTCTTTGGGAGAGCCTGGCTTCTGGGAGACTAGGAAAAGTAAGAGATACCAGACTGCCAGTCGCTACTGCATACCTACACACACTGCTGGTTGGTGAAACTAGGTTCTACATCTTGCCTGTCTTTCTCTCTTTGCTGGTGGCATGGTGCTGAAGGCCTTGGTAGGTCAGGAGATGTGCACTGCTGCTGCTTCTCTGGTGTGTTCATTGAAATAAGCTGTGCTTTATGTTGAATATGACACCTTGAGAAAGGCCAAGACGTGCTGGCAAGGAACTCAGTGACTCCTATCGGTTTGATTTTAATTTTTTTTTTTCTGTTTGGTTTTATTTAAGGCAGCATTTTGACAACCAGGGTGGGGGTAGTTCTTTGTTAAATTGTCGTCTTGGTACAACTTAGCACTCTCTTGACTGTGCCTCTTTTATTAGCACTGCTTGGCATAACACTTTCAAAATCTTAAAATCTCTCTCTCTCTTTTTCTCTCTCTCTCAAACTTAGTGTCAATGATAAGGTAATATCTGTCTCCTGCCTTAACTGTGTTCTTATTGATGCTTTACATGCCTGGGAAGTGGGAGTGCTGCAGCTGGATAAAGTAACATGATGGAACATGCATTGCTGCTGCACCTGAAGGCTATAGGAATAGGTGACTTTTCTTGTTTTCTTGAGTGTGGTTGTTCTCTTCAGTAGTTAACCCTGTGAAAAGGTTTGTTTGTCCAGGTTCCTTCTGCTGAGTGGGCTAGCACTTCACTTATCTGAAGCCTTGTTTCCATGTCTCTGTCAGCTGTAGTACCTGTATTTGGTGGCCTTTTGTGTGAAACATTGAACTCAATAGCTGCACAAATAGAATCTGTTTAGGAGGGCAGAAGCCATGGTTTGTGGATTTGTTTTTTTTCTAGTTCAGGCTGTACAGCATACCATGTGCAGAACCCTTGCCTTCTGTGTTCTGCTTGATTACTTTTTCTGGCTGTTGCTAATCTAGGATCCTTGAAGGAAGGACTGGGCAAAATATGTTCTTCTGCAGGGTAATACTTGTGTGCTTGCTTCAGAGAACAAAAAGCTTTATCTTCATTCCATGGAATTCTACCCTACTTAAACACCTTCAGGTTTTGTATCTATCTTGTATGATTGATTTTGTAATATGGAGAATGTAGTGGGGAGACACCCCCCAAACCCTGCTCAAGTGTAGAGGAGTAAAATGTATGTGTAGTATTAGAGAAGTCTTCTAGGAAGGATACTTATTTGGGGTGCACCAATTTAACTTTTATAATTCTGTTATCTTACAGCCGACTTCGGTTTCTGTGCTCAGATCACCCCAGAGCAGAGCAAGCGGAGCACTATGGTTGGAACTCCTTACTGGATGGCTCCTGAAGTGGTGACACGGAAAGCATACGGCCCTAAAGTGGACATCTGGTCTCTGGGCATCATGGCTATTGAGATGGTAGAAGGAGAACCCCCGTACCTCAATGAAAACCCCTTGAGGGTAAGAAGCCTGTATGTTCCTGTAACTGTTTGCAGGTGTTTAGCATACAAATGGTTTCAGTAATTGTTCATTACAACATTACTACATTAAAAGGAAAATGAATTGAATAAAACAACAAGCTTAAGCAGGGCAAGAAAATTCCTCCAAAAGGAAGATGGCTGTCTTGAATTTGCAGTCAGCCCTACCCTGAATTTGTCTGTTTAGAAGATGAGTACTTGCTTGTAACTAAAACACTGGACTTTGAACTCAGTCTTCTGTGATAGTTTAGGGAAAGTAAATCCATTAGGTTATGAAAAATGCTGCTTGTGTCAGAATCTGATGTTTTCTTTGCAAAGGTAAGTGTCTGTTGCCAAAAGATTTGGATCATTATTTTGCTACTAGGAAGAACAGGTGATGACTTGGTGTCTTGTAAAGATTCGGCTTGGTTTTACTATTTTCCTCGTTTTACAGGCTTTATATTTGATAGCAACGAATGGCACACCAGAGCTTCAGAATCCTGAGAAACTGTCGCCAATATTCCGGGATTTCTTGAACCGATGTTTGGAGATGGATGTCGAGAGAAGAGGATCAGCCAAAGAACTGCTACAGGTAAGAGTCAGTTTCTTCTCACAGTCTGAGAAACAGAAGCTATGAGTAAGGTCAGCCTGTGAGAAACCACGTTTAGACTGGTGCCCTTTCTTTCTGTGTCTTCCTCTGAGGACTCTAATGGATAGCAGTTGGTAGGAACTACAGTCGTAAAAGATTGTACTGTGTACTCTGAAGTGTTTCCATCAGTAACGTGTGCCTTCATTCTGCCACTACTAAAGCATCCAGCAACGTACAAACTTACTGTAATAAAGCCATTGAAGTGAGCAAAATGGGACTGAGAGAAGATGTTTTGAGCAGGAAACCTCTTTGTAGTGAATTACTGATAAAGGAAAGGCCTAGGCTCTTTTGGGAATCATAATATCATAGAATGGTTTGGGTTGGAAGGGACGTTAAAGCTCATCTAGTTCTGCCTCCTTGCCATGGGCAGGGACACCTTCCACTAGAACAGGTTGTATCCAACCTGGCCTTGAACACTGCCAGGGATGGGGCAGACACAGCTTCTCTGGGCACCCTGTGCCAGCGTCTCAGCACCCTCACAGGGAAGAATTTTTTCATAATACCTAATCTAAATCTCCCCTCTATCAGTTTAAAGCCATTCCCCCTTGTCCCGTCACTATCTGCCCTTGTAAAAAAACCCCTCTCCAGGCTCGAGGAGCGCTGGATTTGTCCCTTCAGGAGCTGGGCATTGGCAGCATTTGTGTTGCTTTTCATATCTCGGAATGAAAAGGGCTGTGTAGGTACATAGCTTTTACTGGCATTTTAAACCATGTCTTTCAGTAGTTCACTGTGTTTCTCTCTTTCTGGCAGCATCCCTTCTTGAAACTGGCCAAACCTCTGTCTAGCTTGACGCCACTGATCTTGGCAGCCAAAGAAGCAATGAAGAGTAACCGCTAACATTACTGCCACAGCCTTCATCCTTTTTTCGTTTGTATTTTACAAATCTTTATAATATATGAAATTTTTACATTTCTGGGGGAGGGAGGGGATTGGAGGGGGGGACATGGGACAACACACATCAGCGAAAGGGAAGAAACTCTCATCCAGAAGACACCCAAAATTATGGTGACTCTAGCGGTCCCTGTCTGGGATCCAGAAGGAATTGAGGACTGAATTACTGGCCTTATTTTTTTTTTCCTATTTCCCCACCCCCCCCCCTCATTCTTTTCACCTCGGACAACTTAGAAATGCCACTTACTGTGCCCAGGGTTTTAAGGGTTTTTAACGACTTCGCTGTAACAGCTCCCATTCATTGTACCCCATTGTCTGGGTACTTTCAATACTTGAATGACAGATTCAAGCTTTCAGAGAGCAGTAGTAATTATACCTGCTGATCTCTTCCACACTTCTCTTCCTCCCCTCTACCTGTTTATTTTTGAATCACTCTAGTAAGCTCCCACATGACGAGATGCACAGTGAGTGTGACAAATGTGAATATGCATCTCGTTTGTCATTTCATTTATGGATTAGTTGTCGGAGTACTGTAGGATTGATAATTTGGCTACTTAAGAAATGATAATGTATTGAAACATTTTTCACTTCTAAGGTGAATATGGAGAGAGGAGGAAGAGAAGTATTCGGTTGTTTATGTGCCTGTGCTCTGTGGACTTTTAATCAAAGATGTGGCCTCTTTGTAGAAACTTAATGATTGGTCAAGTCTTTGAATGTTGGTTTATGGAGTAGGTAGGGGTCAGATACTTTATTTATGATCAAATGATCAGCTATAGTCAGGGCAAGAAAAAATATTCCAGCTGTCTTCCTGTCTGCTCTTTTTTTCCCATTAGAATTGTTGGCCGGAAGCTTAAGGGATAATGTGCTTAGTGCGGTGGGTGGTTCAAAAATGCGTTGTATCTGTGCTCTGACTTGGGCTTTGGAAGTTATGCTGGTGCCTTTGACTTTTTTATTTTACATTTCTTTGTATCAAATACATTTTTGTATATGTTGTATTTTCCCCCCCCCAAGCAAATAATGCATCAACCTATGGAGTTGTCAGAGTTTAAGTATTAGAGCTATTTTTCCCAGTTTTTTATGTGCTCCATTTGTACTAATGAAATCAGAAGAACGTGTAATCAGATCTGAGGACACTGAAGATACAGGATTTTTAAATAGGATTCAAATGGAAGATTGTGAACACCTGGAATTGCCAAAGTGCTGTTCTGAGAAGACGAAAGCTGTGGGGGGAGAACAGTGCCGTCAGATGTTCATGGGGCTATTTGACCAACTAGTTCAAGGCTGAGGAGATGTGATGTGTCACACTGACCCTTTCTCACTAAAGACATTATGCTGGCTAGAATGGCTGAAGTCAAACATTCAATGCAAGAAAAAGTGCCTCCCTCTGAAGGACAGTGAGTGACTTGAGCAGTTGAGTTCTTGGGGTGTTACCAGGGACAAGTGTAGAAGAGCCTGTGCCTGTGGCTGCTTCTAGCGCTACATGCTTCTATGCATTTCAACTTCTCTGACAGTTTAACGAAGAGCTAACTGTAGTAACAAAGTGCCAAATGATTCTGTGAAAGAAAAAACATTACTTTAGTGGGGTTTTATTGCATTCCCAGTGGGGCAGGACCTGGGACAGATAGGGTTACAGCTGGGTATGGATGGAGGACCCTGAATAAAAATTATTTGCACACTTTTATAAATGTTGCTGGCAGAAGATAGAGGTCAGTTCAGATAATTTCAGTATTTGTATAGCGATAGAGATAACTACATTTTTGGAACTGGTAGCCAAGGTATGACAGAACCACCTTCCAGCTGAGAGCAGTTGGAGGCTGTTTGTGTCGATGATGGAGGGGAAGCAGGGCATTGGTGTGGTACCAACAAGATGCCTTATTGTGCAGGGCACTGCAGTATCACAGTTCAGCTTGCATTCTGCTCTTGCATGGTAGTAAACTTTTATGTTGGTTAAGTTACATTAACTGTTCCATCACAGGAATGAATCCCTCTAGCTATAAGCCTAAGAATAGTTCTGGTTTTAAACTCAAGTGTCTTATTCCAGGCAAGGAAATCTAGATGCATTTCCCAGGCAAAATGTATTGTGAGCCATAGACACTGTCAACACTGTAATGGCAATGCCCCTGGTTTGAGTGCTTCTGGCTCCCCGATCAAATGAAGTACTGAGAAGGCTTGGCTGAGAAGAAGAAACCCTGTCATACCAATGATTCCCTTTTTGTCCATTGCTGGCAATGGACTTTGTGAAATTCTTTGTGCCAGAGTTAAACTGGGAACTTTTCTTTCTTCTTTTTTTTTTTCCTTTTGATGGCACAATCTAGACAGTAAAATAACTTGTGGTAAATTTAGGGTTTATTGGTTTTTTTTGAGTAGAAAACCAAGAAATCGTAAGTAATTATCTTATTAGTTCACTTCTATTGATGAATGAGAATGGTTTAAAATATGTTACAAAATTTGTCCTATTTAGTCTACTTAGGAGATGATTTCCAAACTTTCAGCCGTCTTAGCACCCAAAACTTGGCCCAGTCCAGCACTTACCAGAACATATCTTGGCACTTGCTGTGTGACCTGCAGAGGTGTTAAGCTTTGAGGTTGAGAAGTGTCCCCATCTCCCCTTCCGACGCAGCAGCTTTATCATTATGTGGTTTCTCACCTCCGTGCTGCCAGAAATCAGGGTCAGAGATGGAGCTGACAGGAGAGGAGAACCACAAGAAGGTTGCCATGCTGTGCTTTTGTGTCTTGGTGGGTTGGGCATTGCTTTTCTAAGGATGTCAGCTGGATGTGTCTGCAAGATTGGAAAAATGCAAACTCTGTGGGGTTTTTGCCCTGATGGGAGCAGATTAAAGTCCTTAAGACTTTCTGCAGGGCTGTTCAACTCTGCTGTATCACGAGGGCAAGTGGATAGAGACCAGATAGAGTTTGAGTAGATGATGGTAAGGGAAGGATTGCATCTGAATGCAATCTGGGATTCCCCGTACGTCTCACTCTCTCGGGTGCCCACATAAGATCCTGAGTCAGGATCAGATATGCATGTGATATGTATGAAGTGTAATATACAGTGGAGTAGCTAGTTGGATATATGGAGCTGGGCAGCTAATGGCTGAGATGCATGTATGCAGGCAGTGTGTGACTCCTGAGGTTTTCTTGTTACCACAGAATAAACTGTACTTCTTCTTAAAGGCAGCCGTGGCGCTGGGAATGTGCACTTTGACCTGCCTTAGGTGTTAATGAGACTAACTGCAGGCTTTCCCCTGGCTCTCCAGTGCAGGGAAGTGCAAAGGGGTGGTTAGAGCAGATGGGGTAGCCTGGATCCCTCTATCAGAGGGGATAGTGGGTGGGCTGAGAAGGGAGCAAGAAGGTTGTTAATGGTCTCTACAGCTAGAGTTGAATAAAGAAATGTCTCTGGTCTGTTTTTCCCTCTGTTCTTCATGCTGTCAATGGAAATGGAAGTAGGTGCAAGCTTTCTTTTTATTTTTTTAACTGTCTTCAGATTTTAATGTTGCCTTTTATGTAATTTAATCCCATTATGTTATTTAATTGTTACTGCAATATTAACTACTGTATTTGTTGACTTTGTTTAATAACTGTTCTTTCAGGGCTAGAAATAAACTTTTGAAAAACATTTGGGTCTTCCCCCTCATGAGTTTATACCTTTTAAGACAAGAGAGCTGAAAGAGTACATGTTTAGATGTCTTAATGAGATTAACAGAATGTATTTGTAATTAAACTTCTTACGATGCTTTAATGATGATGGGTATAATTTTATGCTATACTAGTCTGCCCTGTTTCTTTTAAAAAAAACTTTATTACTCATCAGAGTCTGTACCAACCTTGGGATAACTGCAAGCCCTCCTTGCTGCCATGCACTGCCTGCAGAATGTTGTGCCTCCCATAAAGTGTTCCAAGTTGCTGGCAGAAGGAGAGCAGCTCTGAAACACTCTTTTCACCCACCCTGGAAAGAGATCCTTTGCTCTCCTTGTGAAGGGAGCAAAGCAAAAGCCAGCCTAGCTTGTCACAGTTGCATCTCCACCATCCGTTTGCCATAAGGTAGCCTTTTGGTAGTGGCTGGGGTGGGACTGATGGGCCAGTAAAGCACAATTGTGGCAATATAGTGATGGGGAATTAATCCGAACAAGGCTGCTCTATTGCACCATGAACATCATCCAGTATCCTGCATATAAACGTTATGGCACAGGAAATGTGGGGAATGAGCTGTCCTGGTGCCTGCTTGGAAGACGTGGCTCCTGGGTCTGCACTGTCGCTGCTGATCAGAGTTTGAGCAACAGAGCCAAATGGGGCGAGGACACTGGGTGTCAACAGCTCACCTAGGACTTGGATTGAGAGCGATGGTGCCTCTTTAGGCTGTGGAGAGTTGCTCCTGTTTTCCATTGAAATGACAAAAACGCGGTGTGTTGGCATGGCAGTCTTAACTAAAGAAAAGGACATCTAAATGCATTTACTTTGGGGTTGAGACTGGTTGAGTTGAAATCCAGATGAAGTTTCAGTCTTCAGTTGTGAATGTCAAGGACTCATCACGTTGTGTTTCCTGTGTGTTATTGGGAAATTATCTCTTCCCCTTTCTTGCATGTTGTATAAGCTTTGCTCATACCACTGACAAAGGAAAATGAAGAAACCACTCATCTTCAGAAGCCTTTCCAACCAGACATGAGAATGTTGTTTTGCACAAAGCACTGTCTCTTCAGGTTAAATAATTTGTTGTAGTATTTTTGTCTTTATATATAATTGACCCTTTATGCATTTAAACTGATGTTCTCTAACACTGCAGTTAAGTGATTTTTACATTTAATTTATGGGGGGAAATGTTGACAAGAGGAAGGAGAAGGTGCCTAAGTGGAACTCACTAATTATCTGCATATTGGCTCTTGTGCTGCTTGAAGGAGAGCAGGGTTTTGGCTGAATGTGATTTGCACAAGTTCAAAGTTGCTAGTCCTTGCTTGATAAATCCTGTTAAATCTTGTGGGAACTTGCTCATCCCTTGCATACAGCTGGCCTAGACTAAAACCAAGAGCGGCCCTAACTGTTTGGATCCATTTATTGAAGATGCGTTATTTACAACATTGTTCTTTAAGATAGTAAAGCTGGGGGGGAGGGCAACGATTTCTCCCTTTCAGGGCTGCTCTTTGGTTGCAGTGAGTTGAGCACAATTACTTGGACTGTGCCAGCAACACACTGGTTAAAACCACTATGGCTGAAAACTGAGGATCTTAATTTCTAATTGTTTTCACAGTGGTGCCTTGGAGAAGGTGGTTGTGTTTCAGCACAAGTCTTGTGGCTCACATGTGAGCACAGCAGTTGTCTGCTCCCAGGGACTTGTACAGCTGCATTTTCCCTATTTTTATAACTTGCATTTTGCTCTGATGATTGTTTTTTGTAAAAACAGACATCGTTAGTCATGAGAGAAAGATAGGTGCAAGTGTGCTGAGCTCAGCTCCATTCTTGATGTTGCTCTCCACATGCGTGGAGGAAGCAGGTTTTTCCAAGGGATTTTTTTCTCTACTTTGAACTCCAGCCGAAGGAAGGATTTTCTTTTTTCTTGAGTCTGGGGAAATGCCAAGGAATGAGAACAATGAGTCTCTGACTGTAGTTTCTCTACCTGTGCTCTGTTACATGGGAGGAGGGCAGTGCTGATGCACCTTCTCATGCTGGCATTCCCTGCTTCAATGGTGATACTGCTTTTTCCCATTCCTGTCCACCAGCCAGCAGGCAGAATATCTTCCAGCACATTGTAACTTCATTTCAAATCCCGTTTGCTTCTTGACCTGATTACTGAAACAGATTGTTAGGGAGAGATTGTTATTATTTTGTTTAATTTATTTTTTGTTTTAGTGGGATTTGTCCCCTGGGAAGTTAATGATTGCTCATTCTCTTTTGGACACTAAAAGGCCACCAGATTTCTGCTTTGGAGAAGATGTATTGAGTCTGGGGTGGGAGGGAGTAGCAGACAGTATGTCTCAATGCACAGATGTTTCTCAGTGTGCAGATTCCAGTTTCTGGTGTTTCCTGAATGGCTTGTGAATAACAAACCCAGCTTGGTTTAAATGTGGATCAACATAGAAGACACTGATGTAACTCCAGGAACCTCCACAGAATGTTTTGGAGGGGGAACAGCTAGGTGCTTTTTTCCCCCATACTAGGTTCAGGGTGACCTTCCTAGGGACAGATGTGTTCCTTGGATTCAAGGTTTCTATAGCCGAGGATGATGATTCCTTGTTATTTTTGCCTCCCAGCGAATGATTGTTCTATGGATTGAGGTCTTTTCATGAAGCACGATTAACTCGTGGCTCTCCTTGAGCCCTTTTCATCCAACTGCCTGTGGGAGGAAACCTGCTGCTGGGCTTCTGCAGCAGCTGGTAACAGGTGGTTGCTTTTGGAAAGCTCTCGTCCACCCCCCTGCACAGTAAAACTCTCCTTAAATAACCTTACAGCTCTATTCAGCTATGACTGTTGCCTCCTTGCGGGTGAAAATAGTGTGCTGTGAGGAAGCCAGGGTGGTTCTGTTGAGCTTTTGTTACTCTTAAGTGTTTTTAGGGAGCATGTGTTTTACTTACCTGTGGAAATGCCAGCTTGTTCCTGTCCCTTGCCTAAAAAAAACCAAAAAAACATTTCAAATATTTGCATTTTAAGCTGCTGTAGTTCTTGACAGCCCTGAAAGCACATTTGCTTCAGAAAAGACACTGATGTTCCAACCACAGAACAGTGGTTGTCGGTGGGAGTATCCATGTGGACTCTTGAAGGGGTTTTTGCCTTTGCAGCGGCCTGAAGGTGTGCTCCAGAGCAGAGCTTGCAGCATCCCCCCTTCTGCTGTCAGCACTGAAGCAAGATAGGAAATGAGCAGCTTGTGTATCTGTCACTGGCGTTATTTAATCCCATAATTATTCTCGTAAGCAACAGCTTCCAGCTCCTCTCTCCAGCCTGGGATAAGTGTCCCACAATGGCAGGATGTGTCGTGGGCAGAATTACAGGCAATGGACAGGAAATAGTTTTTGGAGACCTCTGAACATTTACTTCCTAAGGCCCAACTCTTAGAATGCTTGAAAAGGAGAAGGGAAAAAATCTGTTCTGTGGGAAGGAAGAGATGTTGGGCTTTTTTATATTTTTTCCCCCCAGTTTTACCATGGGTGACACAATGTTTCCCATATCACAGCTGATGTACTTTTTATCATAGGACTAGATGATCTTTAAAGTCCCTTCCAACCCAAACTATTCTATGGTTCTGTTATTCTGGTTTTCACAGATCGGTCTGTGTTGCTGTAGCCAGCTTGAACTGTATTAAGTGCCTCATCCCCATCCCAAGCATGCTTCGAACCTGTGTCTTCTGACAGTTTATTTTATAAATGGCTAGGTGTCGGAAACAAAACAGCATTAATAGAAGCTGTTGGCTCCTTGCATGTGGTGGGCACTGAGAGGAGCCTGTGTAACCTGCCAGCACTGCTAGAGACTGAGAAGATACATACTGAATGGTTTATGCTCTGTTAACCGTGAGTTCCTGATAATATAACATTTCCCACCCCATCCCACTCTTGTTGGGACACTCGTTGGCTGATCCAGCTGCAGGTGCGTCCCACGGCTCCCCGAGGCAGCAGGCATTGCCTTGGGCAGCATGTGCAGCGCTTCCCAAGCCTGTCAGGCTGTGCCACGTTCACTTACACGCGGCTTCATAAAGAGGAGGTGCAGAAGCTTTCTCTGCTCCCTCCTGGGTTTTGAATCCAGTCTTTTTCCCCCAGCACAGCCTTTGCTATGGCTGGCCTGAATGTCTCCATTGCTTTCTTTTTCGTGGTGGTTGGGGTGTGCCAGGTGCTCAGGCAGATTTCCAAGAGGCTCCTCTCTCCTGGAGCATACAGCTGCCTTGCCAGAGAACTTGCTGGCTCGTTACAGCTGTGCATGAGCAGCCTTGAGCTGAGGATGCTGGTGGAAATCGGCCCGTGGGGTGGTGGCTTTGGTCCAGATGTGGTTCTGACGTTGCTCTTCCTCCTCTTTGCGGTTCATGGCGCATCTTTTGATGGAGCATCCGCCAACCCAACCATCTCTCTTCAGGAGTTCCTGCTTCTCCAGTCCAGCCTTCCAGCAACTGCTACCAAGCTGCTGGCCCAGGGTGCAGGCATGGGCATGGGCTGGGCTGTCACCAAGCTCTACTGGTCCTGGGAGATGACGCAATTCCACCTCATCCAGAACCTGATAGCATCAGAGTGCAGCTCCTCCATCCGCACCTCTCTGCACCACGCTGCCTTTGCAGAAGGCAGCTGCTCTTTCCTTTTCCACCTTGTCCTTCTCAAGTTGCGGCAGAGTCACCCAGTGTACCAGGTCCCTGCACTGGCAGCGACTGTCACCTTCCTGAGCTACACAGGTGAGCAGCACTTGCCTTTCCAAGTCATTTAGAAAAATACCTAATTTGCTGTGGAGGAATGCTTCCTTTTGCATCTTCATTGTTACCTCTTTAGAGGTAATGATTATCAAGATGTTTGTTTTCTACTTATTTTGGGGAATATTCATTAGGCAGTGGGTGGAATGCTGGCACTTGAGAAGTCATAGCCTGTCCCAAGACTGGGATCACTTTCCTCAAACATCCCCTAATGCAACCCCTTAGTCCTGCACTGAGCTCTTCTTCCCACAAAGCGACAGGGGGGACAAGGGTGGGATTTCCCCATGTGCTGCTATTACATGATTCAAGAGATGTAGCTACTGGCAGGCAGGAGATGCCATGGGTCTCCTGGCCCAGCTATGTGTCAGTCTTTCAAAGGATGCAAGTGAGACTGCTGGCCTTGCTTCTCTTCCCACACAGCTGGACCATTCACAGGGGCTTTCTTCAACCCTGCCCTGGCCACAGCTGCCACCTTCCACTGCTCAGGGAGCAGCTTTTGGGACTACATCCGTGTTTACTGGCTGGGGCCCCTCGCAGGTGAGATCTGCCCACAAGGTACCAAGGAGCAGGGGCTGGGATAGGGATCAATGTGTAAGGCATAACACAAAGTGTTCCTGGCAAAGCACTGAACTTGGGTCTTGCTATTGGCAAGTGTCCTTTTCTGTCCTTCTTCGCTGCCATTCAAGTCATCTGTTTGCTATCCATTTTGTGAATCTGATTTCTACCTGGGACACAGGCAGAGTCTCCGCAAAGCCGAAGTTTGGGGAAAATGAAGCAAAGATGTTTTAGGGCAACAATAGGCTGAGCTATGCTGTAGAGGTTGTCCACAGCTTCCAGATGACCACAGGGAGCTGCGTAAGTGTTGCTTTGAATGTAGAGAGCTGAGACGGAAGACTGCTGGTGTGGTTTATGGCTCTTTTTGGTCAAAACAAGCCTTGCTTGTTACATTAAGAACACAATGATTAAATTCTTCAAGTAATTTAGCAAGGGTCTTCCAGATGTCAGTGGGCACTCTAGTGTTGCTGAGTTACTTCTGTGGGGAAGGACCTGAAAATCACTGCTGAGCCGTGGGGAGGGTGAAGGTGCTTGATGCAGCACACGAAAGTGGTCCATGCTCTTGTTTCAGGGATGCTGGCTGCCCTCTTGCTATACCAAGGCAACATCCCACGACTCTTCCAGAAAAACCTCCTTTACAGACAGAAGAGTAAATACAAGGTACCCAAGGCAAAAGTGGTGACGCACGTGGAGGGTGACGAACCACAGCGGAAGAAGAAAGGGGAGAAGAGCAACTCCAAGCCTTGTGCCTGAGCCATGCATGGAGACCAAGGAGGTCCTGGCAGCCCCTGTTCTGGGAGCAGGTTTCTCATCCCACCCAGCGTCCACCCAGCATCCGTTTGGTCCCTACCTCAGGGTGAGATACTTCTTTGAAAGCATCACAAAGGAATCGGCCAAGCTGGCCTTGCAGGATGTTTGAATCCCTGAGCTCCTTTGGGAATAACTTGAAAGTCTCCCAGGAGAGCCCAGAATATTTCAAGTCTGCACCACTAGCTTGGTGGGGGACAAAGAACCCCTAATGCTTTTGCATAAATTGCTTGTTGTCTTGTATTGCCAGGAAGCTTACGGAAAGCCAGGACAATTCTATGGGTAGGCTTGAGCAACTCTAATGTTATATTGCATCATGCAGTGCTTGAAATAACCATAAAAACAGTGTAAACCAGTAACCACCTTGGAAACTTAGGATGAGGAGGAAGTGGGCTTGATCTTTCAAGTTACTAAATAGATACTGGTCAAGAATTGATGTTCTTTTAGTTAAACTGAGATCCTTGATTTGAACAGGCTGAACCTGGCAGTTCTTAGGGAGAAATTAAAAATGCTCTAGGGCAAGGGAGTTCACTAGCCAGAGGAGACGCTGCTTTTTTATGGACATGGTGCTTACCTTGAGTTTCGTGTGCTGTAAGGCATCAAGAAACAGTGCAAAAAGTGTCTGTGGTTAAAAACGAGACCCAGGCAGCCCATATACAGGTGGTGTGGATGAGCAAGTGCATCCCTGACTCCTCTCTGTATCCACGTGAAATATTCTTGAAGGTGAAATTGCAGTTTGTGGAAATCACAGTAAAAATAAATGTTGTGATTGGCACTTGGGTGAGTGATGTTGCTCCTGTGAGCTCTGCAGGGGATGATCAACACATCTGATACCTGAAAATCTGAGGCACTGCGGAGAATCATAGAATCATGGAATGGTTTGGACTGGAAGGGACCTTAAAGCTCATCTAATTCCAACCTTCTGCCATGGGCAAAGACACCTTCCACTAGACCAGGTTGCTCGAGGCCCCTGTGTCCAACCTGGCCTTGAACACTGCCAGGGATGGGGCAGCCACAGCTTCTCTGGGCACCCTGTGCCAGCGCCTCAGCACCCTCACAGGGAAGAATTTTTCCTAATGTCTAATCTAAATCTGGGCTTCTCTCCACAGGCAAGAGCAGGGGCTGGGACAATCCTATGTGCAGGATCCCTGGAGCACAGCTGCTGGGTATGGCTGGATGCTGAGCTGCTGCCCCGAGGTTTCCCCTACCCCTGCCAAAAATGGCCAGCTCTTGCATTTTGCAGACAACAGCCCATTTTGCAGGACCTCTCTGGGCAGCAGGTTCCTGAGTTGGAATATTCTTGATGTGCCACAGCTTTGGGGGGGCAATCTGTGCTTTTCGTGCGAGTGTGTGTGGTTGGGGATGCTTTTGGTTCTACAAGTGCCCCTGCCCTGGGTCACCTTAGCAGGCGCTCAAGCAGGGAAGATCTGCTTCTATTTACTGAGGTGCGAACAGCAAATAGAGAAGTGGCACGTGATTAAAATCAGGTGTCAGATGCACGTTTGATACCTGGGTGTCAGCTCTTCTCCTCCCTGCAACCCCGCTAGGTCCTCAGTGGGTTTTGGGGTGGACAGACTGGCTGTGCTGACTTTGGGCTGCCCATCTCCCTTGTATGTGTGTGGGATTGCCCTCTGGGGTGAATTGCAGACTGCCAAGGAGGAACCCAAAGGAGAGCTGGAGCTCTGCAACCCATGATACCATACCATGTCCCAACAGGAGAAATGAGGAAGGGACCATAACGCAGTGTTTTGCAGGCATGCCTCAGAGGTGAAGCTTTATGGAACAAACAACACCCCAAAAACCATTTGGCAAACATCCTCAAAACAATCTCCCTGCACTGTGCAGGGGTGGATGCTCAGCACTGACCAGTCCCTCCTGGGGAAGGGCAGTGGGAGTGTGATCTGTTTCTTATCCTGGTTAAACTGTGAGCAGGAGACAAAGCGCCTTTGGGTGGAAACTGAAACCTTTGATGCTCTGATGCTGGCCAAGGAAGAGCCTAGGATGCTCAGATCCTCTTGTCAATGTTTTCTGAACCTCTTCTGGTTTGGGAAGCATGCTGAAGATCCTGAGATGGGGCTTCTGTTTATCCAAACTGATTTGCTGGCTCGGCTTTTGATTCGAGGGTAAGTGTAGGATGTGAAAAGTACGGCTGACAAACCCACCACAGCCCATTCTTGTATTGTGCCCTTGGTACAGCATAGAATATTCCTACAGCCAGCTCCGAAGCAGTGGGTTAGGATGTCAGGCTGCAGAGATGCTCATGAGACGTCTCCCACATGCAGGGGTATTTAACTTGCAGTGTAACATGCAGGGTTGGCATCAGCTCCAGGGTAGGATGCTGAACCTATAAATGCAGTGTAGGAGTGCAGCATCTGAAGGCAGAGTGAATCAGACCCAGGGGAAAAAATGCTGATTTTTAATCTTATCTTCTTTTTCCCCAGGACATTTTCATATGTTTGAGGTCTGTTTCTTGGGCTGCTGGGGAGATCGTCTGCTGGGCAAGCACTTCTAATTGTGGGGAGCTTCATAGGAGTAATGGCAGGCATTGTTATTTTTAATTAAGAGACTGCTTTTCCACAACAGTAGCATTAAGTCACAGTGGAGGAGAGCTGCAGCTGGACAGACAGACTTGTTCCCAAGCTGTAAATCAAGCTCCGCAGCTCTGATTTACAGCTTGGTCCTGCCCTGCTGCGATCTCCAGCGTGGGGCTGAAGACTTGGGTTGCCCTCCTGGTTCTGCTCCTCTCTGCTGGAGTGACTGCTATGCAGCGTGACACCCTGACCACCTCCTCCAAGGGTTCAGCTGCCAGTCAGGGGTTTGCCCTGTTTGCTGAGGACCTACCTTGGAAGAGTCGTGTTATGTTGAATCTGAGACGCCCTGTTGCAGCCCGTCCTGCTCTGCACCAGCAGCACCCAAGTGCAGTGTTGCACGGACAGAGGTGAGCAGGGGCTTTGGTGGTTAAGCACCTCACTCTCCTTAGCAAAGGCAGCTGGAGTACGATGCCTGGAGGGGGACAAGGAGGCTCAGTTTTGGGTGCCCTCCAGCTTGTGCCGCAGGGCATTGTCCTGCTGGGAGGGACTGGGCTGGTGGGTCTGGGGCTGCTTCTAGGCAAACTGCTTCTTGAAAAGGATGCTGCTGTACTGCAGCTCTGGGGTCACCAGCCGCCGGCACGTGTGTTCCATGTTCTTATCCAAGCCCTGCTTGAGGTTATAGCCCAAGATCTTTGCATTGCCGTGTTGCAGTGGCTGCAGGGAAGAGTCTTTGATGTCCTTTGGGGCCACGCTACCTGTCCCTTGCAGGCAGGTCCTCGCCAGCTCTGCCTGCCTCTCCTGAAGCGCCTTTACTTCCTGCTGCATGCGTTCCCTGCCAATGTCCCTGTCAATCCTTTCCCAGAAGGTCCTGTTGAAGTAGATGTAGATTTCCCAGTCCAGCCTGTTCCAGTCCTTTATCTTCTCCACAATGGTGTCTGACAGGGGTGACTTGGTGCTGCTGTCCCTGATGTTGAGTGGGAAGGAGACAACACTGTCTAGGTCCCAGCACAACATCTCCTTCAGCAGCACCATGGACTCATCAAAGTACTCAGAGATGAGGAGCAAGTCAAAGGATGCCTCAATGGCCTTCAGCATGAGTTGCACCCGCTCAGCAGAGACCTCTCCGTCGGGGTTGAAGCCAAAGTCGAACGTCATGAGGTTCTTGGCATAGTGGCTGTCACTGTTTGTGGGGTTGTAGAAATGGTAGGGCTGGCGGAAGAACTCCTCCAGGCTGTGGGCACGGGAGAAAGCTGATGTGCTCTTGTAGTACACAAAGGAGGACTCCATGAGCTGCACAGGGTTCCTCAGGATGGAGAAGTAGACAGCTGAGCTGGACACCACTTTCTGCACCTGCAGAGGAGAAAAAGGAGGTTTTAGAGATGGGGTGGGGAGAAGGGACGTGCTCGCTCACAGTCCTGTGCTCTGAAAGCAGAAACGCTTTCTGGGGTTGGAGAAGAGGGGTGCTGGGTGCAGCTCACCAAAGGAGTGTTTGTGCCAGTTGTGGGGAGCCCCAGAAGAGGTACACAGGGAGTGTAGTGACCAGAGCTCCCCAGTATGTGCTGCCACAGCTGGGTGGCCTGCCTGGACTTGAGTTATGTTCTAACTCCTTACCTTTCCCCAGACCTGCATGTCCTCAAGTGGCATCCAGAAGGGTAGATGTTGGGCACAGATGACCCGAGTTGATGTCCTTTTGCAGCTGGTACCCCCTGGGCCTGTCCAGGGAGCAAGACATCTCCAAGGGCCCACCAGACAAGAACGAGATGATAGTTGCTGACTGCTATAGTTGCTATCTCCTGCCTTGTCCCAGGCCACAGCACAATGATTCATCAGACCTGTTTACAGAAGCTCTCCAGAGACGCCCATAACATGCAAGGTACAATCCTGTCTCTCTTTAGCTTCATCACTGAAAAGTTAACATGCTCTATGGGTGTCCTACCTTGCTCCCCACCAGCTTCCCTCTCCCTTCCCCATTCCTCCCTCCCAAGGGTTCGCGGCTGTGCCCATACCTCTGGCTGCAGGAACCGCATGTGGTGGCAGAGGATGTTGAACCGCTGAGGGCTCCAGGGGGAGAAGCCCTGCACGAAGCCGGCCAAGAAGTGGCGCGGGTAGAAGAGCTGGTTGCCCCCTCCAGTGGGGAAAGCAAAGGTGAGGTTGTGCATCTCACCAAAGCGGAAGAGGATGTTCATGACGGTGCTGCTGGCGCTCTTGTGGACCTTCAGGAAAACAATGTCGGTCTTGGGCTGACACCTCTCCCCTTGAGAGGAGACTCTTCTGCCCCACTGGTCTCCACGCGTCACCTCCTCAACCTTAGGGACTTCTGTCTGGCTTGGGAATAATCCCCTCTCCGTGTGTGTCTTGTGCAAGTCCTCTGCCTGTGGAGGTTGAGCTGGATTTGGTATGGCGTATTTAAGTGAGCTGCCCCACTGGTTGTGGGGGGAACTTATGGCTTGAGGTTGAGGCTGGCTCTGTACCACTACCTGTGTCATTCCTGGTGGTGACATTCTCCTGTGCTCCTCTGTGGTCATCCTGTTTGCAAAGATTACAAACTTGCTGGTGACAGCACCAGCACCTCCCAAAACTGTGGAGGTTCTTCCAGGAAGACTTGGAGAAGGACCCTTTCTGGTTGCTTTTCTCAGGCCAGGAAGCTGGGATTTCAGCCTCGTGAGTGAAAGATGGGCTTTCACCTTCTTGCTGCTCTCCACAGGTGGTGAAGTCCAGCGCTCCTCTCGGCTGCCTGGGCTGGTTTCCAGCGGGGTCTCCTGGCTGAGGTATGGTTGCATCTGAGAAGTGTCCTGTGTACCCTCACTTGAAGCAGTGTCTGGCATGGGCTTCCTTTGCCAGGACAGGGAACTGTCCTCCCACAGCAGGTCGGGGGTCTGGAGGGCATCACTCAGCCGCTTCTGGCCATGGTCTGTGGTCTGCTGCAGGGCCCGCTCCAGCTCGCACCGGCAGCTTCTGCAAGAGGGAGGACAGGAGTCTGAGATGCAAAGGATGGAAAGAGGGCAGCTCCTCTGCAGCCCAGTGAACCCCCTGCAGGCAGCCCAGACCATGTTCCCCCATCTTTCTTGGGGTGGGTGGTTACTGCTGCTGGGTGTAGGACCTGAGCACTGCCCTGGGAGGTTGCCTTGAGTGCAAGAAGAGACTCATAGAATCACAGATTTTCCCCTCCTGCCTAAAGAAACACTGTTTTTAAAGAAGACAGGGTGTTTTTCAGGAGGGCAGTTTTGAGCCCATGTCAATGGTCAGTGAAAGGCTGTAGGATGAGTTGCAGGTTCGCAATCCTGCTTGCAACCTACCTGCTAGGCTGCAGCTTCTCTGCAGCTTGAAGCATGACCAAGAGGAGGATAAGGAGGCTGAAGAAGACCCAGAGTCCACCTGCCTGGCACCTGTATATTGCTTTCAACTTCCTGCAAGGAAGCAGACATTGCAGACTGTTAGTAGGTAGGACAAATGTGAGGCAGAGATGACGCCTTGAGGCTTTTTAATTTTATTGTTTTTTAAGGTGAGGTGATGTTTCCATGGGTGGCAGAAGCAGTGATAACCAGTGCACCTCAGAGCTGCGCTAGGGCGGTGTAGTCTAGTGGAAATTTCCAGCTGTGACACGAGTATCGCACTGCAAGGCAAACAGCGATAACCTCTAAGTGCCTTGGCTGCCCAGGGACGCCCCATCAGAGCAGCCTCAGCTCCCTCTTCAGCTGCAGGAACAGGCACCGCTTGCATTTCCCCTGCCCTGTCTGGCCTGGAAATATTGGCACCGTATCTTTATAAACAAAGACAGCGAATCTTTGTTTTCCCTGCTCTCCAAAGCCTGCTGTTGGAGGTGATTGCCACCTGCTCCAGCTGTGGTTGCTGATGTGGTGTGTGGAAAGGCTGTCCTGCCCTGAAATGCAAAAACCCAGCACAAGGACATGAAGTCAAGCCTTCCCCTTCTCTGCTCCTCATCCATCCTGTCCAAAAAAGGGGCTGTGGAAGAGAGTACCTTGCCCTAAGATGCATTCACTGGTTGACCTCACCTGCTCTGCAGGTGAGTGTGCAGAGCTGAGAGTGGTGAGCCCTCACCTGACCCAAGGCAGGAGGGATCAGCATCCTACTTGCCCTCCAAGGTCTTTGCATTATTCTTCCTCTGTGGTATCAGGCCTTACAAAAGACACAAGGGGGAATGGCTTTAAACTAATAGAGGGGAGATTTAGATTAGGAAGAAGCTCTTCCCTGTGAGGGTGCTGAGGCACTGGCACAGGGTGCCCAGAGAAGCTGTGGCTGCCCCATCCCTGGCAATGTTCAAGGCCAGGTTGGACACAGGGGCTTGGAGCAACCTGCTCTAGTGGAAGGTGTCCCTGCCCGTGGCAGGGGGATGGAAATGGTTAAGCTTTAAGGTCCCTTCCAATGCAAACCATTCTATGATTCTATGCTATTTTCCTGCATAGAAATGCAGGGGGGAGCAGTGCTGTCCTTGGAGCTTAATGAGAAGAGAAAGCCCCATCAACCCAGACCTCCCAGCATTTATGTAGAGCAGAAGCACTCCTCTGCCCATTGCCACCATTGCTTCAATCTCCAACCATTTCCCAGCACAGAGGAACCTACAAGGACATGACCTGCAGGTAGGATGGAAATAGAATTTTACTTAACGAAGTAGTATTTTACTTAAATAAGTCAAAAATCCACTTACGCGATCAAGTATCTCCTGACTTTGAGCATGGTGAGCTGGAGCCTCGGCTGAGGACGGGTGGTTATCGGCACACTGGGAGAATAGAAAGCAAACACCTGCAGCCTGGCTTGTGTGCCTGCAGCCAGCAGCCCCTCCCCGGAGAGGACCTTCTCACCGGTGCCCTGCTCCCCAGTGCCTGCACCAGGAAGTGACTAGCCTCTGCTCCAGTGAATGGCACAGTTACATGGCCCGGGCCTCGAGGAGTGCTGGCAGTAAGGACCTCCTCCAAAACATCTGCCATGTCAGGTAGAGGGCGGGCAGGCTGCAGGGGAGGCCGTGCCACCAGTATCTGCATCCCTGCCTTACTCCTTAGTGTCACCCATGGCTGTTGATGTTCTGCTTCAACACCTCGTGTCCTCCTGCTCTGATCTTTGTGGTTGTCCCTTTTTTTCCCTTCTTGCATCCTGCTTTTACTTCTTGACAAAGCTGAGGTCAGAGACGTTTGATCATGAGTGTTTAGCTCTTGATAATCCCTGTGTTGATAGAATGCTTAGGTGTCTGCTGCTGAGACCCTGCACAGTCTGTGTCACACCTTCATGGCACAGAGCTCATACTCTCCAATGCTGCCTGGCTCCATCCACCCTGGAGCTCTAACCCCTGGAGTTGTAACCCCTGGGCTGGTGTTACAGCAATCCCCAGTTCCCTCCTTTACTATTCCTTGCCATACTTGCTGCTCTAGGTCTACAGCCAGCCCTTTGACGAGGCTTTTCCT
The DNA here is from genome assembly GCF_000696875.1 of Nestor notabilis. Classification (NCBI taxonomy): domain Eukaryota; kingdom Metazoa; phylum Chordata; class Aves; order Psittaciformes; family Psittacidae; genus Nestor; species Nestor notabilis. The sequence continues at coordinate 32,849 of NW_009940945.1, read as the reverse complement.
CTGCATCCTTCCCCTTTGAGGCTCATCCCAGCCATGGTTGGTCCTGCTACCAGGAGCCCTAAGCCCAAGTAGCAGGACCACATGTTTCTCATGTTTGGGCTCCAGGCTCCTGCGGCAGTGGTGGAGACAGAGGACATGTGGCTGTGACGTGTGCCATGAGGACCAGTGGCTTAGGTTGTGTGACACCCATTCAGCGGGACCAAATTCCCCACATGTATCCTGGCACCGGTGGAGAGGACCCTGGTGTTGCTGCTTTCCCCTCACCCATGCCCATGGGTCTTAGGAAATGCACACCAGGTAAATAAGCCACTTCCAGCCCAGACCTTGGCTTTCTTGAGGGACAAAGGGGCCCAGCTTTCTCCTGGCCCTGACCTCACAGGCAAGCAGGCAGCCATTCTCCTCACCCTGGCACAGGCAGGCGCTGCCTCTCCTTGTCCACCTCATCGAAACTACGGGTTTGCTGTGGGGCTGTAGTGTTCTCCACCCATCCTGTGTCCGTGCTATCTACCTCGGCTGGCAGCTTATCTGGGAGCGCAGGTCTGGATGAGAGCCATGGGTGAGCTCCCCATTTGCAGGGATCAAATCCCTCTCTGCTGTTGGGATTGAGAGTTAGTGCTTCTCCCCTCTCCTTCTCTCTGGGCAACCATGGCACATGCAATCTGGGGAGGGCATGGTGATATGGGTAGCTGGCTGAGGGCTCCTTGATTATCCCCCAAGCTGGACCCTGGGGGACATCCTATTGCTGCAGGGCATGGACCACCCTTGATTGGGAGCATCCAGATACTCTTCAACATGAGAATGCCCAGACAGGCTTGATCTTGCTCCTCTTTGGTTGTTTCCTTTTTTCTCAATTGTCACTTGTGGGATTTGCAGCTGCTCAGCTGACTTGTTTTCCTAAAGACAAGTCTATTTGTCCATGGGGACCTCATAATCCTGGTCAGGATCCCGTTTCCCGTTTGCTGCCTGGCAGCCTCTTTCTTGGGCATGACCTGATGCATCTGTGGAAGAGAAACTCAAAAGGCAAAGTTGTCTGTTCCTGCTGGGATCTGGTGATGTGAAGCACAGCATATGCTCTCATCTGCCTGCATGCTTCTTGTGTTGGAGGCCACATCTGCAGGACTTCAGCAGCTCTCTTGGGCTGCTTCTGTTAACCTTGTAACTGTATTGTGGACCTCTTGGCAATGCTGTGATGGTGGGGCAGACCTCCAAAGAAGCCCAGCTAGTTAGGGGGGCTGAGGAGCCTTCTACAAGGGAGGACCAGAGGTGGCACTGGCTGCATCTGCAGTGGGAGTCCAGGGACCTGAAGCCAGACTCCTCTGGCTTGAGACTGTTGTGGCTTTGCCCTGTGGAGGCAGCTAGACTTTGAGGACCTGGAAGTTGATTGTTGCCACTGGGATAAGTCAGGGAAGGCATGTCTGATGTTGGACTGGGTCTCATTCCTCACTGGGGTTGACCACAAGGTCTTGTTTCCCACTGTCTGGTCTCTGCTGCCCATGTTGCCAGCCCATGCTCCACACTGCACACTTACAGCGGACCATCAGGAAACCCCTAACCCACTGTTCCCTTCTGGTTCAGGTCCTTAGTCCCAGGGTCAGCTGGTGCTGCTGCATCCTCCTACCCCACTGGGATGAGTTATGGTTGAGGCTGGAGATATGCCTTTTGCAGGCACAAAGGTATGACCTGAGCTGGTGCATAAACCCATACCTTTGAGCAATGCCACAGTCCATTGTTCTGACCACAGCAAAAGAGAAGAGCACAGCCAAGTCCTGCACACTGCCGAGGCTGGTAGGGCTGCCCCTGCTCACATCACTTTGTCTTGCCTTTTCCACCCTCTTTTATTCTTTACCGTTTATCTATCTATCTATTTATTTATTTATTTTGTGAGTTCAAACTTTGCTTAAGCAAGCAGCTATCTTCTTCATTTTCTGCCTATACATGGCCATGTTATTTGTACCCTGGCAGCCTGGAGCTTGCTGGATCTCAAAGGAGGATGGAAAGACGAGAGGTTTGTGTACAAGTTCCCAACAGTGGGCCAGCCCTGGACACAGTGACAGATTGGGGAAATCAGGGTCTGGGACATCCTGATTTCCTGGGTCTGCAATTGTTCCCACAAAACCCCTTATGGAGAGAAAATTCAGAGAGGGGCAAGCTTTCCTGCCCACTCCCAGAAAACTCTTTGTGCAGCTTTGCTGTTTGCTTTTCAGACCAGTTTCCAGGCAGACCTATTCATAACATGACCCACAATAATTTCTAGATTGCTTTCCCCAGGAAATCCAGTGCACCACATTATCAGCAAGGCCAGAGTTTGCTTTCCAAGTCATTTTGAAATTTATCACACACTGGGCCTCCCCTTCCGCTGCTGGGCAGCCACCGGTCCATTAGTGCCTACCTGAACTGATATGTAGTTGATGTGACACTTTGGAGCCAGTGAGGCATGTACATTGAATTAATTTCTAATAACTTCAGCAGCTCTCCTGAGACATGGAAGTCAGTGCGCTCTGCAGTGACATGCCCATCAATAGCAGCTCCCTTTCAAAGGATGCTCAAGGCCAATGGGAGCAAATGTGTCTGGCTGGGAAGTGAGGAGCAAAGTGAAGACAGCAGGACCAGTGCTGACATTCTGTGGCTACTGGGATTCCACAAGCATGGGGACCTTGTCCCAGAAGGGACCAAGCAGAGCTCACCTGGAGCATGAAGGCTGAAGAACAGTTTTCAGGTTTAGGTAAGAAGTTCCTCTTTGCTTCTGGCTTTGTATGCTGTCTGGCTTGCATTGGGACTTTGGCCCTAACCGTATGCTTATTTGTTCTTTAATCTTGGTCACCTTATCAGAAGCCTTTGAACAACCAAATACATCTCCACTCACCTGGGGAACAGGCTTTGCCATTTCTTTTTGGTTGGTTTTGTTTCTTTGCCAGAGACCTCTGAGAGATTAGAGCGATCCCTCACAACCCATGACTTTGTCTTCAAAACCTCTGAAGCCTGCAGCGGCAGCAGTGCTTTGGCACTGAAAGACCTGTATATATTACAGTGGCTTTCACATTAGACCAGATCTGTCAGGGCTTTGAAGGATCCAGGATCTTCCAAACAATTCCTGATGGCTGTCCATGTTCTATTCACCAAAAAAAGACACCAGGTCATATGCTACTGGGAGAACTTGCTGGTCTGTTTGCAGGTATCTGGAAGCAGAAACAAAAGTGGGCATCCCAACTGTGAGGTGCCAGGTGCCATGGGCTATTCTCAGCAGAGGTGGAAAGAGGCAGCCCCTGTGGGTGAACTGTATGTGTTTTAGTTTGCTCTCGTTACCTCTTGTCCTGTCACTGGGCAACTCTAAGAAGAGCCCGGCTCCCCTGTCTTTATTCCCTCCCATGATATATTTATACATATCTATGAGGTCCCCTCGAGACTCTTCCTCTCAGGGCTGAACAGCCCCAGCTTGCTCAGCCTCTCCTCTTATGAAGGATGCTTCAGGCCATTCATCACCTTTGTGGCCTTACATTGGACTGGCTCCAGTTGTGCATCTCTCCCTTGTGCTGGGGAACCTAGAGCTGGACCCAGCACTGCATGTGTGGCCTCACCAGTACTGAGCAGAGTGGGAAAGGAGGATGCTGGAGCTCAGGAAGCTGTGTTTGACCTGGGGATGGCCCAAGACATCTTTAGGACTCTCCATGGCCAGCAGGAGTCCTGTGCAGCAGCATCTGATCTGGAGGAGTGGGTAAGTGCTGCGTCCAGTTCTAGCTCTGCAACAGAAGTCTGGTTCTTGCAACGGAATAGTGGAAATGGTTTTCGGGTGAAGCCTGGCTGGAAAAGCCATGTTGACCAAGGGAAACCAGGCGGACCAGATGTTTACAAAGCAAATGCCTTTTGAAACAAATCATCAGGCAAACAGGGTGGGGACCTTGTGGTATGATATCACCTCCTATTTATGAAAAGCATGATAGGGCACCCACATAAATGTTGATGCTTCATCTGTTGAAAAAAAAAAAAAAAGCCAAACAAAACAGAGCAAAATCTAGGAGAGATTCAATGGTTTCTAGGAAAGCTACAGCATTGACATTAAGCACTAAACAGTTGCCCCAAAGCTGGAGATGTGTGCGGGTTACCCTGGCCTCAGCTCTCACTGAGGTGTATTCCCTGGGTTATGGAGGGAAGCTGAGGGTCATCATCTGAAGATGACGGCCAAGATGGGCTGCTCTGCTGTGTCTTCAAGGAGAGTATCCCTGCCCTGCTGGCTGAGATGTCTTTGCAGGGTTACGCCACAACCAGTGTCCTGCCTTCTGCCTCTGACAATGAGATCAGAAGAAGGAAAATGTTGTCAGTGGTGAAGGGTGCATGGAGAGATACTACGGAGTGTTTCTGTGAGCTCTGTGCAAGGAGGGCATCAGAGCAGGGTGTGTGCCATTTGATACTTATTTAACAGCCTTTTGTCTGAGATGTCTTAAAACACTGGTTCAGCTCCACATTAGGGATACTTGCAGCCCTGATGAAATGCAATTACTGTGTGGGTCATAGTCAGTGTTGAAGGAGGTGCCTACAGTTAAATCAGATCTTTCCATCTTCTTTTCATGCGTGGGAGGTGGGACATGAGAGTTTGCTCTCTCCAAGTCGCAGCTGCACACAAATGAGAATCAGTTCAGTAAGAAGAAGGATGGATGCTCAATTCATGGGTTTGCAGTTGTATTTTCATGTAGATCATGACAGCAGAGCTGCCTCCTCCTCATATACCAAGACCCTTAGTCCTTGTGTGAGGCTATGTCAGATCTGTTGGGAATTTGATCATGGAGTCCCATCAGCAAGGAGAACAAGAAGGCTAGCGCTAGTGCCCTTAAGGGACTTGGAGAAGAAAGGGTACCCACCAGGGAATGGGAAAAAGAAGTGGCTATGTGGCTATGTAGAAGGATGAGCTTGAAAACAACCATCCAGAGATCTGGGAGTTTTGGGTGGGATGGAGGACCTCTGTGTGTCAAAGGCAAGGGAAAGATGGAAAACATCACGGGATGTCCTTGGACGTGGCGACTGCCACTCTGTGCTGTCAGCAATGTGCATGCACTCATATTTGTCTCTTTTGCAGCAAATTCCATGCAGCAGATGCTGTATCTGGTTCCTCCATTCACACCCACCTGCAGCTGGATGCTATTGAGAGTCATCCTTCCCTGTACACGGACCTCAGACTCTGGGAGCTTCCTGTGAGTGTTCAATCTTTGATTCCCCTGGGGAGGAGAGACTGGGTGGCCTTGAAAGCTGTCCCGTAGTGCAGTGCTCATGCCCAGAGCACAGCTCTTCTAGGTAATGAAGGGATTAAACACTCAGGGCTTTTTACTGCTCGTCCCTGCAGGGGTCATCAAAGCAGCGTGGAAATCACAGGTAGCTGCCCACAGAACAGGCACAGTAAAGTATTTCCTGATCAGAGTTACATTTTGGAGGGGAAAAAGCCCCTGAGATTTGCATGTTCTATCCCAGGTTGTGAAAGAGGAATCTGTTGACATGTCTAGAATATTTTTCAGGGTGGGGATGGAACTTGATGATCTTTAAGGTCCCTTCCATCCCAAACCATTCTGTGATTCTATGAAATCCCCACAGAGACATCCAGGTCTGAGCTGTGCTGATCCCACCAGCTTCTTGGTCTGGTCCCCAGAGCTTTCATGAACAAGTGTATGACACTTTCAGCTATGAATGAAAAGCTGATGTTCTGTTCTCACAACCTTCTCTGTTGCATGGATAACGTACACAAAAGGTAGGGGTCTGCCACTTCTCCCTTTGGCCAGGAGGACTCTGAACTTGAAGATATTCTACAAGGGGAGTTTTTCCTTTTGGACAGTCAGTGCCTGTTGATGGATCTATTATTCATTCATTTATTTATTTTTGCTGCTTTTGTGGGCTATGGTGCTGCTTTGGGGAGTTCACAGCTCAAGGTGTAAATGGGGAGCATTTGCTTGGAGCAGCAGCTGCAGGTCAGGCTCCTCCTGGGGCTCTCAAGCTCTCTGCTTGTTTCTGCTGCAGCTTAGCTGGCATCAAGGTTGTAGATAAACCACATTCCCATCACTTCTTGACTTCAGGACAGTGTTGACACAGATGTAATCCAGGGCTTGAACACTGGCCAAGTTACTGTTGTCTTCTCCAAGACCAGCAATGCCCCACTGCACAACACTGTCTAATGTTTATGCTTGATTATCACACACAACCACAGTAGTTAACATGATTTGGATGCCAGTGCCCTCTTGAGACACCACCGGTGAGTTGAGGAGTGGTGATGTGAGTCATCGATGGAGTATGAGCCTTCAATCTCTGCAGCTGAACCGTGGACTCCTGCTTGTGAGCTCCTGCAGGGGCCGAAGCAGAGATGTAGGTGCACAGTGTGGCATTGTAATCCTGCTCAGGCAGCAGGTTGGGGTGGGAGGGAGGTTGCAGCACTGATGGTGGGGAGGTGAGCCCCATGCAGAGCCAGCTCTGGCCATTGTGTTTGAGCAAGGGCTGTGCAAACAGCAGTACGTGCCAGGCCAAGGCTGCTGTTGCCATTTCTTGCTGGCAGTGGCAGGTCGGAGGTTCAGAGGGACAGATTCAGGTCCAGAGTCTATGTGTGAGGAGAGCTGTGACTCATCAGAGACCTGATAGGGTTGGGGACTGAGAGAACTGTGCTGTGGTCTCAAAAGCCAGAGGGGGTGCTCTGTGTAAACCTGTGGGGCAGGAAGAGGAAAGAAGATTGAGGTGGATGCAGCAGTCCTGGGAATGCGGTGAGGAAGAGGAGCACAATCAGCTTGTTTCCTTCCTGCACAGTTGAGCACAGGCACTCTGCCCCTGCACAGTTGCCTTGGCTGCCTTCAGTCCTTCCTCCTGTCCTGGTGACTGTGATGTTCTTGCTCATCTTGCTCCTAGGCTGGGAGAGCTCTTCCTCCCATGGGGTCTGAGGGCACATTTATCCCAGAGGAACAAACACTGCTGTGCACACATCATCCTACAGAAAGCCAAGGAGCTGGAGGTGGGGATGGAGTCCTTTGTGTGCTGTGGATTTGGACATGGCTGTTTACCAAGTCCTTTGGTGGACTTTCCTTCATCCAGTTCACCTCTGAAGGCTGATGATGGTGGTTCAGTGAGGGGAATGGAGCGCACTGTGGCTGCATGTGAAGACAGACCCTTCCCCCCAACACACAGCAGTAGCATGAGTAGTCCAAATACCAGTTCTTTGGAGATGTTAAAATATCTCCTTCAAAAATCCTGTCGGAAGCTACAGGGGCTGGGGTAGGTGTGTTTGCTGAGCAAGCAGCTGCTGTTTGCACAGAGGGGATTCATTAGGCTACAGTTTGATTGAACTTTGTTCTGAGGATCATGTATTAGAACTTGTGCCCCTCTTACCTCCACTGCCTTGGCTTTGGATCCCATTCTCAACTGTGGGCCAAGATAATGACCTTCCTTGTGGCTGTTTTTTTCTACCTTTGCTGCTTTATGCTTCTTCCTCATGGTTATCCTCTATTTTCTGCAATACACTGACCCAGGGCAACCAGCATGACACCTTGGAGGGGCTTCTGGATGGACACCACATCCCAGGAAGAGCCATATTCATGTCTGTTGACCCTGTCTTCAAAAAGACAATTTCAGAATAAGGAGAATGCAGGTCCAGGTTGGGAAGAAGTTAAAAGATGAGGAACTGAGGCTCAGGAGAGACTTGAGCACTTTGGGCTGCTTAGAATTGAAAGGAGAAAAGGGGGAAGCCATAGATGTATGTATGGCTTAAAGTGGCCTAGAACAAATTATAGACATGAGGTCAAATCACAAGGAATGGAAAAGTTCTGATGGTGTCTGTGCAGCTGCAGTGATTTCCACCAGCCTTGGAGTGTGTGAAGACCATCTCTGGAGGGTGGTCTGTGTGCTACCATGCATGGTAGCTCCAGGGAGGGGTTGGCATGATGCCCCTTCACAACAGCCCCTGTGCCCCAGGGAATGGCTATTAGTGTTCAGAGACATTTGGTCCATTGTCTTTCTGTTGGTGCAGGATGTGTCTCTTTCCAGATGTTCCTCAGCCAGTCTGGGACCATTATGTTCCTTTGGATGGACCAACACCAGGAGTCAGTGCATAAAGCCTTTTTCTATGTTTACGTTGTTCCTTAACCTTAGCTAACCTTACAGATCATCATCTTGTACATACACCTTGCTTTCCCTTTCACCATCCAATTATCTGAGTAAGAGATGCATAAAAGAGTTTGACAACTGTGAGCTGGGAAAGGGTTGAGTTAAAAAAAAAAAAACCAAAACAATGGGATCTTTCCTCAAAGTGGCAACCAATCTTGCCATGAGTTAGATGTCAAAAAGCAGTCCCAAGTCAAAATGTATAAGGAGAAAGAGCTGCTCATCCTGAAGAGAAGGGCTGGATCTTATGCCCAAATTTGCTTCTTGGCTCAGCACCCTGCTGCTGAAGATTGCAGATGTAGGAAAGTGACTTTAGCAGACTCAGAACCCCGCTGAAAACCTTTAGGAGATGATTACTTCCAAGGTTTAGGTTGGGATACTGCTCTCTGGCTTGTACCCTCAAGCCAAGACCCTGTGTGCTTGCAGTGTAAGAGCTGGGACAGGAGCTGGTCACAGCCCTGAGCTCAGAGTGCCCCAGGAGGAATTCCAGGGGGCAGGAATCTGGCCATGGCACATCCTCTAAGTTTCCCTCTGCTACCTTTCCACCCCCAACTCCTTTATTTTTAGGCATTCACCTGTGACCGGGAGAAAGTGCTCCACGGATAAAAGAGCAACCTGTACTTGGGCATTTGTGAGTACAGTAGGTTTAATCCTGAACTGCTTCAGGCACCTGTGTCTCTCCCTAAAGTCAGGACAGCTTGACTTGCAATCAGGTAACTCTTGAATTCAGCTTTGACTGCTAAAGGTGGGACTAACCTCCCCAAGCCACCATCTGTGTCCAGTGCCATGTCCGTGAGATGCTTCGTGCTACCTCTGCTATAGTGGGGTGAATTGGCCTGTGAAGATCTCTACCCTCTGGAATGATAGAGACAGCCCAGGTTTAACTTTTAGAAGGTTAAACCAGACCAAGATGGTCCTTTCTTTTGGCTTCTTCAGTTGTTTATGTCCTTTGTCTTAAGGAGCTTGACAGAGCTCAGACCAAGTAAGACAGAGCCTGCAAGTGTTACTAATAGATATAACGTTAATGAGTAAAAAGCTGATTGCTTTGCTGTTGTAAAATAC
>NW_009940945.1:14578-23638 GCF_000696875.1 Nestor notabilis | reverse complement strand
AAAGAGTGTTTGCTTCTGTGCTCTTAAAATCTGTGCCAGCATCCTTCATGCTAGACAAGAAAGGAGACTCAGGTTGGTAGCTCCAGCTTCTCTGGATCTCGCTGTCATTACACAAGTCTGATGACCTTTGACTAAAGGCCAGCTTGGTCTTTTCCCGGGGATTTCCCACTACAAGGGGAACAAGTACCTTCTTTGTAGTAACATCTTCTTAATGACTTTCATGCTGTTTGTTTGTGTTATTTCTCTATGGCATGTTTATAGAAGACAGCTCAGGGCTGTGGGACTCCTTCGAGAGCCAACACTCAGTAGAAGTGTTTGGTTTGGTGGGAAAATCTTTTCTGATGCATACAAAAACAATTTCCCAGGATCAAGTAAGCTGTAAATGGATTGAAGGATGGGATCAAAGCCAGATAAGAGAATCTTGTTTGCTATTCCCTAGTCTAAACTGGTGATAGCTTTGTGTTCCCTCCTACATGCCAGGGTACCATAAGAGCTGACTGCTTCCAAAAGGATGGGGAGCCCAATGTGATGGCACAGATGGGGGGACTTGTCCATCACTGTCTTCATACAAGGTGAGCAAGATGGGCCTTGGGACAGCAGCTGGGATCAGCCCAGAGTCCAGATGCCCTGGGAAGCAGTGAGTGAAAAGGCAGGTCTGAGGACAGTAGCAGGACGGAACAGAACTTGGGGACCACCAGACAGGTCCAAGGTGTGGCTGGGGAAGTCTGTCTGTAGGTTGGGGTCTGGACCAACAGGACCATGGCCAGGCAGCAGCAGAGCTGTGGTGGAGCTGGGGACCAGTGCTCCTCCAGCAGTGCTTGGACAGGGACTGATGGGTTGAGCATCCTGAAAGCTTGTTGCTGGACGCTCCTGGTGAGGCTGAAAATCTGGGAGGATGGGGTTGTAAGAGCTGGTGATGCTTTTTGGTAAGGCGTATCTCCTGCAGCACTGCAGAGCTGACCAGTGCTTCTCCAAGGCTTGTTCTCTCTTTCTGCCCTCGGCATGTGGTCCTAGTGCACTCTGGCAGTGGTGTTAATCCAGGTTTCACATGGCAGGGCTTTCTGCCTGCAGTGGATGCCTCTGGCTGACACAGACGTTGGGAGAAGGGTATTGGTGATCAGAGGCTGAAAGGCAAAATCTCTGACAGAGGGGAGAACAACAGATGTCATGTCTTTCAAGGCTATAGACATGGCCATGCTGAGACGGTCAGTCACTACCAGTGACCAGATTCCCTAAAAGGAGTTCGTTTTCCTTTTCCACTGTGATTCGAAGGTTAGTGTCATGAAGCTGTTTCTCTATACAGCACCCTCCATGTATAACATAACCAATGATCCCACCTCCAAGGCACAGCCGTGTTTCCCCACATTATACAACTTCTAGTAAAGCCTCTGAAGCAAGAAGCTTTTCTGGTTCCTTCCTTATTCTTGCAAGAGTTTTCATGATCTGTCAGGGCCACGTCACCCTTCAGTTGGGCTTTGCCATTGCTTTCCCAGTACCAAGGCACTCTCATGAGCAGAGTGTGTGGGCAAGGGGCTGACGGATGATGCTGAGGAGGGCTATGGGAGATGACTGCTGCATCCTGATAACCACCCCACCTCAGAGCTCCCTCCCTGCAACCAGGCCCAGCCAGATATGTGCCCTGAAGCCGCCCCCCCACCTCTGCTTAGGATTTCTGCTCCTTTATCCCTGTAGCTGGAAATGCCAAGAGGATTAAAATGCCACAAGAGTCTAAAAGCCCTCAGGAGGAGGTTTAAAATCTGCTCAGCTTTTGGTCTTCTGCTCCCCCCTCTCTGCTCCTCCCAGAGCTCTTAATAGTCCCAAGACTTTTATTATTTTCTACATTGCAAAACAGTAATTACTGGAAAGGACAAGGTGGTTTGAAAGCCAGCGTCCAGCGGTGCCTTCCAGCCCCAGGTGACCAGGAAGTGGAGCGGTGAGGATGGGAGGAGCCTTTTCCCCTCTGGATTTTATCTTTATGAGAACATCTTGACCAGTGACCAGGAAACAAATTCCTCTGCCTTTTGGGAGGGAGAGGGGAAAACCCAAAGTTCAACCCTGCATGTGAGGTCCTCAGAGATCTTGCAGGCAGGGGAGGTCTTTCACTGATGGTCACCAACACTGGCAGGGAAGAGATGTCCTGCCAGGTGCTGGGTCCGGTATTTAGTCACTGGTGTCATAGTTAGCTATTGACCTCAGAAGGATGAGGTGTTTGCATGGTTCATGAGTGCTAAACTGCCAGACCTGTGGAGAGCAGGAGGAAAATTAATTTAACTAGAGTTCAAAGGGTGTCCAATAAAGACTAAGCCTTGCTGTTATTCTGAAGCCTTATTTTCATTAATTCCCTTTAATGCTGCTTTATAATTACAAAGTGGAAGGGAGTGCTGGCCAACAGATCGTTTTGTGGTTTCAAAGCACCCACTATTAATCAGCAAGGAAATGTATTGGCCATAAGAGTGTTTAAATGGGAAGGTGGGTTCAACCAGAGCACATGTAAAAATGTGTAGTGGCGGTGACAGTTTAAAAATTAGCTATTGTGAGGCCCCACGTGTGGGCAGAGGCTTGGTATTAATAATTACCACGAACTAACTAACTGGAAAGGGGTTGAACAGCAAGCGGTAGAGTTCAGCTTGACCCACCGGTGAGCTGACCCTTTTCTCATTCATTTAATGCCCAAATCTCATTTCTGGCCAGTGTGGCTATCCAACAGCTGAATACAATGCTTAGGCACAGCAGTGGGAGGCTGTGCCAGCCCAGCTGCGCTGCCCATGAGTTGCAGAGGATGAAAAGAGGTTCAGTCCCTGCTCCTTGGGCCAGATCCAGCAGCGAGAGCTGCTCCAGCAGCCAGCTAGTGCCGTGGGCCCCAGGGCTCATGTTGCTGATGGTGCTCTATGAAGCTGGTTCATAAGTCTTCACTTCTTGGTGTTTCCCCCTTGCTTCCTCCTTTTGTGTCTTTCTAGCCTCTGTTGCCTGTCCTTGCTGGCAGCTCTGTGGCCACAGATGTTGGAAAGTCACTCTTGGACCACCCAAATCACCAGCCTCCCTCTGCATCGTGAGTAAGGCTGGCTGCATCTGACAGGAGCTTTCTTCTGCGTGCTTCAGTAGCGTCCCCGTGATCCTCTGGCAGCCAAAGATGTAGGACCCATCTTGGTGAACCCTTGGGATGGGATGCCTTTGGCTCACGTCCAGGCTCACCTTCTTCACCCTTGCTCCCCTCTCACCACGGGGTCTTTTGACCAGCTCTGCCACCGTCTTGCCTCTGTGCCCATCCTGGTAATCTGGGCTCTGTGACTGCAGGGGAACATCACTGCTCACACCCCTACTCCCTTGTCCCTGGATGTGTGCATGGGGACTCATGTGAGCTATAGCTCCCTCCTCCCCTAGAAATAAGCCACTTGTTCTCTTCTTAACCAGTCACATCCTCTTGGATGGTCCAGCATCTTGTTGTGGGTACATGCCCTCATGGAAACTGTCTGGCATATCCCATGGAGCTGGACACAACCATTTTAAGGACAGAAGACTTGTGCAACTACTTGGTGCATGCCCCTGGCACGGGGCCTGGGGGTCCTGGTGGGAGAAGAGCCAAGGGCACTGTGGCCATGCAGGGCTGCTGATACTCCTGCCCTTTCTTTCCTGGCTATCAATATTTACTGGTTTGTTCCCACAGATCTCTGGAAAATACATGGGAAGCAGGGTGAATGTTATCAGCTGCTCTATTTGCAAGTATGTGTTCAGAAGGAATGATTAACCCACAACATTCTTCTGCCTTCCCTTTGTAAAGCCCTCAAGAATATCACAGCTCCCAAAGTTGCACAGGGTTGCTGGTAATCCTGTTAACCTTTGGGTTAATTAAGCAAACTGGAATCCTTCATTAGGAGGAACGGTACTAATTGCATATCCCTGAGGGTGAGTTTTGCGTGGACCACTGGCTGTCAGAGCAGAAACCACTGCTGACTTCAGCAAGGGGGCTGGGGAGTTACTGGTGGTTTGCTTGAGAGAGGAGGTCAAGAAAACCTGCTTTCTCATCATACTGGACCAGCTGGTGTTTGCTGGAGGGGGGGGATGTGCACGGGGAAGATGTGGGACAGTGGCACTGTCCTGCAGAGATTCTGTGCAAGGCAGAAAGTGTCGAACTGCTGGTACCTGGCTCTTGAGCTGACCTTAGTTTCCAACCTAAAAATTCAATCCTTTAATGGCATGACATGATAAGCAGCTCTGGACAAGGGGCTACAGTGTGCAGCTGGGCTTAGCGCTCCATGCTGGGAAGAGCTGCTTAAAATGGACAGAGAGCTCTTTGTTTGCTGTGTGTGGTTTAGAAATTAAGCAATACTTAGGAGCAAATATTGGTTCAAACAACATCAGCTCCCACTCTCCAGTGGCCAGTTCAACTCATCTCAGGTAGAAAACAGCATATTGCAACACAGTCAAAACCTGACACCAAGCATTTCTCCTAACCAGCAGGGAAACTGGTTTGTGGCATTTCTTGAAAAAATAAATTAACCTCAATGACTCTGGAGTTGGAGCACAGCCTCAAAATTGGCCCATAGGTGCAATCAGGGTCTGAAAGTGTGTTTCTGGAAGGACTGGCACAGCTTTCCAGGTATCCCTCAGGCCCTGGGAGCCATGCGGAATGCTGAGCTGGACATTCTTGCACAGCTGGACTCCCACGGTGCATCTTACAGCTGCTGCAAGCCCCATGTCAACCCAGGCTCCAGAGGACAATGACTCCATCTTCCAGGACAGAGCCAGCATTGGGTAGGAGGGCTGGGATTTCCCTTAGATCCTTACTCTGACCAGGTAAGCCAACCCTGCAAAAGCCCCCTGACTTCTCCCTGCTCCTCCCAGGTACCTGAACATTGAATCACAGATTGGTTTGGGTTGGGAGAGGATCTTTAAAGGTTGTCTAGTCTACCCACCTTGGTAGGTGACGGGCAGGGACATCTTTCAGTAGGTGAGGTTGCTCCAAGACCCATCCAACCCGGCCTTGAACACTGCCAGGGATGGGGCAGCCACAGCTTCTCTGGGCAACCTGTGCCAGTGCCTCAGCACCCTCACAGGGAAGAATTTCTTCTTTATATCCAGTCTAAATCTACCCTCTTTCATTTTAAACGTGTTGCCCCTTGTCCTGTCACTGCAGGCCCTGGTAAAAGGTCTCTCTCCATCTTTTCTATAGGCCCCTTTTACATACTGAAAGGCCACAGTATGGTTTCCCTGGAGTCTTCTCTTCTCCAGGGTGAATGACCCCAATTGTCTCAGCCTTTCTCCATAGCTGAGGTGTTGAGCCCTCTGGCTGTCTTTGTGGTTTTTCTCTGGAATGGCTGTAACAGATCCATGTCTGTCTTCTACTGGGAGGTCCAGAGCTGGATGCAGGACTGCAGGTGGGGTCTTACCAGAGCAGAGTGGCAGAATCACCCCATCACCTCCTGTGACCTGCTGGCAGTGCTGCTTTGGATGCAGCCGAGGATACATTTGGCTCTCTGGACCACACAATTGCACAGTGCCAGCTTATGTCCAATTTGTCATCCGCCAGTATCCCCAGATCCTTCTCTGCTGGGCTGCTCTCCATCCATTCACCACCCAGCATCATCCTCTCCCATCTCTTGAGATGAGCAACACTGAGTTCAGTGCTAGTGTCAGTCCTGTGTCCCACCCTGGGCTATTGACAGAGGAGCAGGGAAGATGGCTGAGGAAAATAGGTTCCCATTGGCTGCTCTTCTTGCCCTCACCTGCTGCGATGTGACCTGTGTGGTCAGGACAGGACAAGAACTTGTTCCCAGCTTTTGTGGTAGCCCATGTTTATGTCCTTGTAGGCAGGCTCCAGCCTTCTCCAAGCCACAGACTTAAAAATACCCATTTCTAGAGGGAAACAAGTCAACTTCATAGACAAGCCCAAAGTCCCAGTGAGTGTATATTGCCCTCTGCCCTCAGCTTATCCCACCTCAAGGTTAATTTTATTCTGTTTTTCTTTTCTTCCATTTTCAGTGTTTTTTATCCTTAATATCTCAAGGTGAGCTGGGTCTTCATCACACAACTGCCAGCCTGGTGACATCTGGGAACATGAGCATTATTTCCAAAGGCCTCACTGCTGGATAGGAGCACCTCTACAGAAATAACTGCCCCAAAGAGCCGGGTCAGATTCCTGTGTTGGTGTGGTGCCTTGATCGCAGCTTTCCCTCTCCCCTGTTAACGTTTTCTCCACATGCAGACACAACTGGATCTCAGGTCCAGCGTCTTTACAGCTGCATTGGCTCCAGAATGAGCTCTGCATGGGGAGCAGCCAGCATCATGATTAAAGCCAAGCCTTCTCCTTGACAGTTGTGCCTCCTCTAACTTTATCCCAGCCCAATTACAATGAATGTCCTTTCCTTAGTATGCAACCAAAACTCCAGTCTAGCCTTGTCTCAGCCACAAACCACAGCGTACACATATGGGGTTGCAGTAATAAGGGAGATGTAGAAACAAGCAGTATTATTTTACCTTCAATTTTACTTAGCGTGGGGCCAAGCCCTGTTGTTTCCTTGGGGTTTGAATGTGTTTATCACCATCACTAATGACCTGTGGTTGGCCAGAGGGTGTGTTAATTTGTGTTTCTTCATCATCTGTGTAATTTTTAGCATCATCCTTCTTCTGAAAACAGAACAGCCAGGATCCAAAGTGTTGCAATACAACGAACTTGTGATGTGTAATAATAATTCAGCTTGTTTCATGAAGATGTACTATAGAAGCCTTGATGCTTTCTGGATAACAAGGACAAAGTCTGAGAGGCACTGGCTTAGCTCTGTCCTTCCTGGTAAAGCTGGTCCTGCTTGCATGAGCCAGAGCATTGATATCTTACTTTGAAAGACAACAAGAATGTCTATCATTAGTAAGAACTGGCCCTTGCTGTTCAATCTTGGCTTAGCCAGATACATGTATTTTGACATGGGAGGAGCTCTCTTTTTGCACAAAACCATGCACCCAGGTAGTGAGGTATGGATCTAGCTAGAACTTGCAAAAGCATATGTGTGTATTTAGTGAGAGAGAAGACCCACTGTGTGAATAGAAGAGCATTTTCTAACACAACTCAGGGCGTTTCCAGCCAACCTTAGCCAAGAACCTGCTGTGGATAAGCCCATGGAACTGCTGCATGGAGGGTGCAGGCTATTGGAGAGGAAGGACCTGTGCAGGAGATCCAGAAGATCAGAAAGGGAGGCTGGTGTTCCTGAAAGCCAACTGAGGAGCTGGACCTCACCACTGGGCTTCATACAGCACTCTTGTAGCTTGTGTTTGGTGGACATGCTGGGTGGGCCAGCCCCCAGTGCTGTCTAGGGACGCTGTTAGGGCTTGTGGGTTAACTGATGTGGTCAGGGACTCTCATTTAGTGTGCATGTGCCAAAGTCAACCTGAAGCTGGTCTTGTAGCCTGTAGCAAAGATCAGGACAGCCTTTTCAGGACAGATTGAGCCTGGGGCAGCATCACAAAGGCAGACCTTTGTAAACCTAGCCATGCCCCACTGGTCCTGGCTGCAGGGAGATAAATCAGGAGTGGTACAGTCAGGTGGAGAGGTTTTGCAGAGGAAGGGGGAGGAAAGTGACTGCTACACTCAGCATTTCTTCCTAGGTTCATCCCAAGAATTTAACAAAGGTGCAGTGTGATGTTTCCTGCTGGCTGCAGGGCATTTATTGAGCTGGCTGCTCATTGCCGTTGACCCTCCTTGCCTGTGCAAGGAGTTTGCCAGATCATGTGGAAGGATCATTTACTGCCTTTCAACCCCATCGCCAATGAACTCAGTTTGCTGCAAGGCAAAGGGCGACAGGCACAACAGCAGCAGTTACTGGCAAGCATGAAAAACTCAGGGCTAGATCCAGCAGGGACTTTGAGAGATCCGGCTGTGCAAGACAGGGGGTGGTCAGCACAAAAAGAGCCTCTCCTGCGGTGTTTCAGCCTGCAGGGGAATTCAGATGTCACAGCTTGGGAATTTTCCATTTGAAGCCCCTTGGAAAAAGAAAAACACCTTGCCCTGCTCTGACTCCCGCCTGCAAAAGGGTTCAGTGCCAAATTGAAAGGCTTCCTAAAAATGGGCTGATCCAGGGAGGGGGGCGATTTAGGAGCTATTGAGAAACAAGGAAGAACAAACAGTGTTAGGTCATTGCTTCTGCAAACACAGCCAGAGCTGTTCTTCTATAAAAGGGGGAGAAAGCAGCTCCAGAGCCATCACAGACTTGGAGGGGACAGTCTGTGACCAAGGATACTGCACCCCCTCCTCGGCACCTGACTCCCTGCCCAAGTATGAAACTCATACTCTCCACTGTGCTGTCCTTTGGGATAGTGGGTAAGTGCCTCCTGAAAGCAGTTTTTGGGGAAAGAGAGAGTCAAAACCTCCCAGGACCCCCAGCTCTCCCCTAGACGAGGCTGTTTTAGAGCTGCAGCACATGCCAGCTGTAAAGTAGAAGCCAGGATGTAAAGCGATGCTTGCTTTGGCAGCTGCGGATCTCTGTCAACAAGGATGGCATTTTGGGCATTAATGACAGCCAGCTTTTTCCTTGGACCAGCCCACAGAGGTCTGCAGCTCCCCACAGTAAGCTGCTGGGCACCCAGCTGACAAGGAGAAGGGAAGCTCGGCATCTATTACTGGGGAGGAGACTGCTCTGGAGAGGCTTCACACCTCTGCTGTTATGGGACAAAGGGAAAAGTCACCTTAGAGCAGCTGCTGTGTTGGGAGAGGAGCTGTGTCAGCCAGCGAGGGAGAGAAACCAGAGTGAGACCTGCCTGTCAAGCCTGCGTGTGTGTTGGGTTAAACCTGAAGGCAGTGACAATAAAATAGAGCTTAAACAGCAACAGACCCCCCCCAGACTCTCAGTGCTCCCCACTCTGCTTCTGCTCCGCTCTGTCTTGCTGCTGCGGCTGCACTATGCTTGGGCTTCTGTGTATTTTGTGCCTAAATTGTGCCACTGAAGAACTAGCTCTGCTTGAAGCCATTCTTTCCCTCCCCTCTCTCTCTGCTCACAGCTTTGGCAGGCAATGGGCAAGTAGACACAGCAAGGAGATTGCTGCCATCTGCACCTGACCTGGGGACCAGTAACC